>NW_024070196.1:1394819-1614684 GCF_014754425.2 Oryx dammah
ATGTCTTCTTTGGAGAAATGTCTATTTAGTTCTTTGGCCCATTTTTTGATTGGGTCATTTATTTTTCCGGAATTGAGCTGCAGGAGTTGCTTGTATGTTTTTGAGATTAGTTGTTTGTCAGTTGCTTCATTTGCTATTATTTTCTCCCATTCGGAAGGCTGTCTTTTCACTTTGCTTATATTTTCCTTTGTTGTGCAGAAGCTTTTAATTTTAATTAGGTCCCATTGGTTTATTTTTGCTTTTATTTCCAGAATTCTGGGAGATGGATCATAGAGGATCCTGCTGTGGTTTATCTCTTGTATCTGTATGCCCCTCTTTTCACTGTAATCTTACTCATTTGTACTTTTCGTCTAGAGCTTAGCTAAGCTATTCCATGGTACTCATTTTGTGTGGTCAAGTAGACTACAGGGTCCTTAAACTGATACCAGTCCCTCATGCAAATGAAGCACATGTCCTGGATAGCAATGCAACTTCACAAGCAAATGGAAATTCTTGACATGACTTCCCAACTGTCCTTGTCATCAACAGTCTCCCTGCCTCCCGGGGCTTATTTACCTTATGTACTTCTTAGATATGACCCCTTGGGACTTAACAAAACCAGGCTCTTTTTTCAACTGATCAAAATCATAATAAAGGCATGCACCCTAGGTCCTGTCTTTCTGTCTGCGTCCTGTTTAACTTCCCTATATGGCCCCTCCAGGGATGTCTGGACTTCCTCCAAGACCCATTAGTAATAGACTTCTGTTTTGGATCTTCTCATGATCTATTGAACCCTAGCTTCTCATCCATCACACTGTGCTCCACTTAACAGGTGTTGAGTTAACTAAGTCCTAACTCCTTCTTAAAATTTTTCCTTCCTAGTCTTACAAAGATTTAATTAAAAAAAAAATAAATACATTCATCTTTCATTGATCTATGTATTCCTGTTTTTTTCTTCTATTAATTTCACAAAATATATTTATTTCATTCCTTCAAATTCCATTGGATTTATTCCATGGCTTTTCTCCCCTAACTTAAATTGGACACTTTATTAATTTTCAGTCTTTTTTTTAAAATTTAAGTACTTAAGGCTATAATTTTCCTTTATATCATAAATTTCGCTGCCTTCCAAACATTTACATATATATAGTCTATTTTTGCAGTTATGAGTATGTTTAACTATCTATTATATTTTCTTTAACAGGTGGGTTAAACATATATTTTTTAATTTTTAAATTTTTAGGAATTTTGAGTTAAACAAGATATTTTATTTATTTATTTATGTTTTATTTGTTCTTTCAACAGTGTATGACAATTTTCTGCATACAGTTCTTTTGTCTGTTTATGTAGGCTTACAGCTATTTATTTTAATCTTTTTGTTGCATTGGTGAATGAGACTTTTTTCCTTCATTTCTCTTCTGATTTTTCATTATTAATGTATAGAAATGCTGAGGATTTCCATGTATTAATTTTATATCCTCTGACTTTACTGTATTCATTGATTACCTCTAGGAATTTT
The DNA here is from genome assembly GCF_014754425.2 of Oryx dammah. Lineage (NCBI taxonomy): Eukaryota > Metazoa > Chordata > Mammalia > Artiodactyla > Bovidae > Oryx > Oryx dammah. Next base: position 1,396,318 of record NW_024070196.1, read on the forward strand.
CTGGTGGCATCTCTAGGGTTTTCAATGTATATTGTCTGCAAACACTGAGAGCTTTACTTCTTTTCTAATCTAGATTCCTTTCATTTCTTTTTGTCCTCTAATTATTACTGTTAGGACTTCAAAAACTACTGAATAATAGTGGCAAGAGTGGACACACTTGTCTTGTTCCTGATCTTACAGGAGATTCTTTCAGTTTTTCACTGCTGTCAATAATGTTTGTTGTGGATTTGTCATATATGGCCTTTATTATGTTAACATATGTTTTTCTATGCTTACTTCCTGGAGAGATGTTACCATAAATGGATATCAAATTTTGTCAAAATCTTTTTCTCCATCTATTCAGATGATTTTATGTTTTTATGTTTCAATCGCTAGCAATGCTTTGTCACATTGATTGATTACATATTTTGAATAAACTTGGAATCCCTATGATAAACCTCACTTGATCATGGTGCATGATCCTTTAAATGTGTTGCTGGATTCTGTTTGCTAGAAGTTTGTTGAAGAATTTGTGTCTATTTTCATCAGAGACATTGGCCTGTACTTTTCATTTTTTGTGATATCTTCATGTGGTTTTGGTATCAGAGTGATAGTGGCCTCATGGAATCAGTTTGGGAATTTTCCTTCCATTGTGATTTTCTGAAAGTTCGAGCAAGATAGGTGTTATTTCTTCTGTAAACATTTGTTAGTGTTCACCTGTAAAGCCATTTGACCCTAGAATTTTGTTTTCTGAAAGAATTTTGGTCACAGTTTCTAATTTAATTTTGGTTCAATTGAAAGGCTATACTTTTTCAAAGAATTTGTCTATTTTTTCCAGGTTTCCATTTTTTAAAGTTGCTTTAGCAGTCTCTTTTATTTCTGTGTCGTCTATTGTAACTTCTCCATTCTCATTTCTAATTCTTTGGATTTGAGTCTTCTCCCTTTTGTTTTTGATGAGCTGATATAGGTCAATTTTGCTTATCTTCTCAAATAACCAGCTTTTAATTTTATTTATCTTTGCTCTTCTCTCCTTCAGAGAAGGCAATGGCAACCCACTCCAGTACTCTTGCCTGGAAAATCCCATGGACAGAGGAGCCAGGTAGGCTGCAGTCCCTGGGGTCGCTAAGAGTCGGACACGACTGAGTGACTTCACTTTCACTTTTCACTTTCATGCATTGGAGAAGAAAATGGCAACCCACTCCAGTGTTCTTGCCTGGAGAATCCCAGGGACAGGGGAGGCTGGTGGGCTGCCATCTGTGGGGTCGCACAGACTCGGACACGACTGAAGTGACTTAGCAGCAGTAGCAGCTTCTCTCTTTCATTTCTTTTACACTTATTTCTGCTCTGATTCTTATGATTTCTACTAATGTCGAATATTTTTTTTTATCTTTTTAATTGTTTTAGGTGTAGGGCTAGGTTGCTTATTTGATGTTCTCCTTGTTTTTTGAAGTAGGATTTTATTGCTATAAACTGAGTTCCTAGTTCTTGCCACTGCTTTTATGGCATCTCATATGTTTTGAGTTGTCATGTTTTCATTGTCATTTGTTTTTAGGTGCTTTTTGATTTCCTCTTCAATTTCTTCAGTGATTTCTTGATTATTCTGAAGCATATTGGTGAGCCTCCATGTGTTTGTGTTTTCTACAGGTTTTTTTTTTTCTTGTAGAAAAATGCTTAATACAATTTCAATTTATAAAAATCTGCCAAGTTTTGATTTGTGACCCAATATGTCATCTATTCTCAAGAATATCTCATGTGCATTTGAAAAAAAAAACAAAAACTGGATTCCATTGTTTTTGGATGAAATGTTCTGCATATATCCATTAGGTACATTGGGTCCAATTTAAGGCCTGTGTTTCCTTATTAATTTTCTATCTGGATGATCTGTGATCTATCCATTGGGGTGAAGTGAGTGGAGTGTTTACATTTCTCACTATTATTGTGCTACTGTCAATTTCTCCTTTTATAGATTTTAGCATTTGGCTTATGTATTTAGGTACTCTTATGTTGGGTACATATATATTTATAATTGTTATGTCTTCTTGGATTGATTCCTTGATCATTATAGAGTGTCCTTCCTTGTCTCTTGTAACAATCTTTATGTTAAACTCTATTTTATCTGATATCAGTATTGCTTCTCCTGCTTTCTTTTGATTTCCAATTGCATGGAATATCTTTACATAGCCTCTTACTCTCAGTCTGTATGTATCCCTATGTTTGAAATGGGTCTCTTGTAGACAGCATATAGAGGAGTATGTTTTTGTATCCATTTTACCAGCCTCTCTCTTTTGGTTGGAGATTTTTAATCCGTTCACATTTGCTGTGATTGTATGATTCTACTACAATTTACTTTATTGATCTGGGCTTGTTTTTGTAGGCTTTCTCTTGCAAGTTTTCAGTTCAGTTCAGTTCAGTTCAGTCGCTCAGTTGTGTCTGACTCTTTGTGACCCCATGAATTGCAGCACACCAGGCCTCCCTGTCCATCACCAACACTTGGAATTCACTCAGACTCAAGTCCATCAAGTTCGTGATGCCAACCAGCCATCTCATCCTCTGTCGTCCCCTTCTCCTCTTGCCCCCAATCCCTCCCAGCATCAGAGTCTTTTCCAATGAGTCAGCTCTTTGCATGAGGTGGACAAAGTACTGGAGTTTCACCCTTAGCATCATCCCTTCCAAAAAACACCCAGGACTGATCTCCTTTAGAGTGGACTGGTTGGATCTCCTTGCAGTCCAAGGAATTCTCAAGAGTCTTCTCCAACACCACAGTTCAAAAGCAGCAATTCTTCAGCACTCAGCTTTCTTCACAGTCCAACTCTCACATCCATACATGACCACAGGAAAAACCATAGCCTTGACTAGACGGACCTTTGTTGGCAAAGTAATGTCTCTGCTTTTGAATATGCTATCTAGGTTGGTCATAACTTTTCTTCCAAGGAGTAAGCATCTTTTAATTTCAAGGCTGCAATCACCATCTGCAGTGATTTTGGAGCCCAAAAAAAAATAAAGTCTGACACTGTTTCCGCTGTTTCCCCATCTATGTCCCATGAAGTGATGGGACCGGATGCCACGATCTTTGTTTTCTGAATGTTGAGCTTTAAGCCAACTTTTTCACTCTCCTCTTTCACTTTCATCAAAAGGCTTTTTAGCTCCTCTTCACTTTCTGCCATAAGGGTGATGTCATCTGCATATCTGAGGTTATTGATATTTCTCCTGGCAATCTTGATTCTAACTTGTGCTTCATCCAGCCCAGCGTTTCTCATTTAAATGATTTATTTTTAATTTTTATTGAGGTATAGTTGATAATATGTTTCAGATATACGACATGGTGATCCACAATTTTTAAAATGTATTCCATTTATAATTATTATAAAATATTGGCAGCATTTCTGTATGTTATCCTTGTATTCATTTTATACATAGTAGTTTATACCTCTTAGTCATCTACCACTATATTTCCCCTCCCCTCCCCATTGATAACCACTAGTTTGTTCTCCATATCTGTGAATCTGTTTCCTTTTTGCTACCTTCACTAGCTTGTGTTATTTTTAGATTCCATATTAAGTGACATTATACATAATTTTCCCCCTGACTTATTTCACTGAGCATAGTACCCTCCAAATCTATCCATATTGTTGCAAATGGCCTAATCTCATTTTTTTATGGTTTAGTAGTATTCTATTGTATATCTACACCACATTTTCATTATCCATTCATCAGCTGATGGACACTTCTGTTCAGTTCAGTTCAGTCACTCAGTCATGTCCAACTCTTTGCAACCCCATGAATCGCAGCACCCCAGGCCTCCCTGTCCATCACCAACTCCTGGAGTTTACTCAAACTCATGTCCATCGAGTCGGTGATGCCATCCAGCCATCTCATCCTCTGTCGTCCCCTTCTCCTACCCCCAATCCCTCCCAGCATCAGAGTCTTTTCCAATGAGTCAACTCTTCTCATGAGGTGGCCAGACTTAAGTTCCTTCTATATCTTAGCAATTGTAAATAATGCTGGTATGAACATTGTAGTGCAGGTATCTTTTGAATTGCTGTTTTCTTTGGGGAGGGTATATATATCCAGGAGTGGAATTGTTCAGTCATATGGTAGTCCTATTTTTAATTTTTTGAGAAACCTCCATGCTGTTTCAAAAGTAATGTATAAGGGTTTCCTCTTCTCCACGTATTGACATCACTTTTATTTGTGGTCTTTTTAATGATAGCTGTTCTGACAGGTATGATATGATATCTCATTGTGGGTTTGATTTGTGTTTCTGTGATGGTTAGTTATGTTACACATCTTTTCATGTGTCTATTGATCATTATGTCTTTGCAGAAATGTCTATTCAGGTTCTCTGCCTCTCTGTCTATTTTTTAATTGAGTAATTTGGTTTTTATGTTGTTTTATAAGTCCTTTGGATATTTAAAATATTAAGCCCTTATTGCCTATATTTTTGTAAATATTTTCTCCTTATTCACTGAGTGGCCTTTCTGTTTTGTTGAAGGATTCCCTTGCTGTGCCAAAGCATTTTAGTTTGGTGTAGCTCCATTTGTTTATTTTGCTTTTGTTACCCACTTCTTGAGGAGAAGATTCAGAAACATTTTTGCTGAGATAAATGTTCTCAGCAAAAATGTTTCTGAATTGTCTCCTCAATGAACTTATCATATTTGTTTTCTTCTAGGAGTTTTATATGATTTCAGGAATTATTTTTAATCTTTTAATCTACTTGGACTTTGTTTTTGTACATGGTGTGTGAGAAAGTAGTCCAGTTTGATTTTTTTTTTTTTGCCATGTGGCTATCCAGTTTTCCAAATGCCATTTCTTGAAAAACTGTCTTGTCCACATTGTATATTCTTGCCTTCTATGTTATAGATGAATTGATGACATAAATGTGAGTTTATTCCTGGTACTCTTCATTGATCCATTGTTCTATGTGTCTGATTGTGCCAGTATCATACTGTTTTGATTATTGTAGCTTTGATTCCTTGAAACCAAGGAATGCCATTATTACAGCTTTGTTCTTCTTTCCCATGATTGATTATTCAGATTCTTTTTTGTTGCTAAGCAAATTTTAAATGATTTGGTCTAATTCTGTGAAAAATGCCATTGTAATTTTTATTGAAATTGGATTGAATTTGTGGATTGCCTTGAATACTATGGTTTTTAACAATAAAATTCTTCAAGGTTAGCTTTATTTCTAAATATTTTATTCTTTTTGATGCAACTTTAGGTGGAATTGTTTACTTACTTTCTCTTTCTGATAGTTACTTTTGAGTGTATAAAACTTCACAGATTTCTGTATGCTAATTTTGTATCCAACAACTTTACTAATTTCATTTTTTACTATGATAGTATTTTGGTGGTTTTAGGATTTTCTGCATATAGTATGTCATCTGCAAACAGTTTTACTTCTTCCTTTCTAATTTGAATGTGTTTCATTTGACTTGTCTAGCTAGGATGTCCCATACTATGCTGAATAACAAGGGCAAGAAAGGGCATCCTTATCTTGTTCCTGACTTCAGAAGAAGTGCTTAGTGTGGTTTGGGCTGCAAGATTGTCACTTATGACCATTATTATATTGAGATATGTTCCTTCAATACCTATATTTTGGGAGTTTTATCAATAAAAGGATGCTGAATTTTATCTAAAGCTTTTCCCACAGTGTTTTATTATTGAATTTCTGTCTGGATGATCTATCCACTGTTGTAATTGGGGTGTTAAAGTCCCCTGCTATTATTATATTACTGTCAATTTCTTCTATTTAGTTTGTTAATACTTTTACTTGAATTTAGGATGCATCTATATTACAGTGTTATAACTTTTTCTAAGATTCATCCTTTTATCATTATGTTGTCTCTTGTTACAGTCTATTTTTTAAATTTATTTTGTCTAATATTAAAATTTTCACCCCAGATTTCCATTTTCATGAACTACTTTTTCCCCTCCTCTTGCTTTTAATCTCTATGTGTCTTTAGATTATAAGATTGGAAGTCTGTTATAGACAACATATAGATGGATCATGTCTTTTTATCATTCCTCTACTATTTGTCTTTTGACTGGAGCATTTAAGATTTTATATTTTTATTGTTTTTATTAATAGATATGTATTGTCATTTTGTTCATTATTTTTAGATTGTTTATATAGTTCTCTTCATTTTAAGTTGATGATCTCTTGTTTGAACACAATCTAAAATCCCTATATATTTACTTACTTGCATGACATTTAATATTTTTGATATCATATTTTGCATATTTTGGTTAGTGTATCTCTTTACTTATTGTGAATATAGATGATTTTTTACTTCATTTGCCTTTTAATCTTCCTTTTAGTTTTATAAGTGCTTGATAGTTACTTTTCTGTGTACTTTCTTTCCCAATGGGATTTTTTATTTTGTGATTTTCATGTTTCTAATTGTGGTCCTTTCTTTTTCTCTCAGAGAAGTTTATTTAACATTTCTTGCAAGGCTGTTTTAGTGGTACTGAATTCTTTTACCTTTTACTTATCTATAAAACTATCTCTCCTTCAAATCTGAGTGATGCATTTGTGGCTTGGGAATTCTTGATTGTCTTGGTTCTAAGTTTTTTTTTTTTCCCCTCTAATCACTTTAAATACATTGTGCTACTCCCTTCTGGTCTGCAATTTTTGCTAAGAAGTCAGGTAACAGTATTATGGTACTCCATTGTACATAACTGTCACTTTTCTTTTACTGCCTTTAAGATCATGCTTTTATGTTTAATTTTTACTTTTTAATACAATGTGTCTTTGTATGGACCTCTTTGTGTTTAGCTTGTTTGGAAACTCTATGGTTCCTGGACTTGAATGTCTGTCTCCTTTACCAATTTTTAGGGAAGTTTTCAGCTATTAATTCTTCAAATAAGTTCTCTGCTCCTCTGTCTTCTTCTTTTGGGACTCTTACAATGCAAATGTTGGTAAGCTTGTTGTTATCTAAGAGATCTCTTAAACTATAGTCATTTTTTTTGTTGTTGTTTTTTGTTTTTCTTTCACGTCCAGCTTGGGTAATCTCTAATACCTTGTCTTCCAGTTAACTAATCCAATTTCTCTCTATCATCTAATCTACTATTGATCCTGTCTAGTGTATATTTTAGTTATTGCTTTCTTGAATTTTTTTTTTGGTGCTTCTTTATATTTTCTAACTCTTTGCTAAAATTTTCCATATGAATTCTTTTTGTGTGTTCATTGAGCATCTTGATCATCATCTTGAACTCTTTACCAACTAGATTGCTTATCTCCATTTCATTTAGTTCTTTTTCTGAGGTTTTGCCTTGTTCCATGGTTTGAAATATGTTCCTCTTGTCTCCTCATTTTGCTTAATTCTCTGATTATTTCTATGTATTGGATAGGTCAGTTATGGTTCCTGATCTTGGAAAAGTAACCTTATTATGGAGGGTCTCTCTGGGATGCTCTCCAACATCAGTAAGTGGATCTGACCTAGGCTCATTTCAAATTACTGCCTCTGCACTGGGTCTCAGAGCATGCGAGATTTTTTTGTGTGCCCCTTAAGAGTGGAGTCTCTGTTTCATACAGCCCTCTGGTCTGCATAACAATAATAATGCAAGCCCCTCTGGTTTTCAAAGCCAGGTGTCCTGGGGGCTTGTCTTCCTAGTGTAAGACCCCAGGCTGGGGAGTTCAAGGTTAGGCTTGGATCCTTCACTCTTTGGGGAAAACCTCTGCAATTGTAATTATTGTCCCATTTGAAGATCACATACCTGGGGGTGTGGGTCTTGACTATACTGTCTCCACCTGTCTTCCCTGTCTTGCTATGATTCCCTTTTTCCCTTTTATATCTTTCAGTTCAGTTGCTCAGTCATGTCTAACTCTTTGCGACCCCATGGACTGTAGCATGCCAGGCCTCCCTATCCATCACCAAGGCCTGGAGTTTACTCAAACTCAAGTCCAGTGAGTTGGTGATGCCATCTAACCTTCTCATCCTCTGTTGTCTTCTTCTCCTCCTGCCTTCAATCTTTCCCAGAAACAGGGTCTTTTCAAATGAGTCAGTTCCTCCCATCAGGTGGCCAAAGTTTTGGAGTTTCAGCTTCAACATCAGTCCTTCAAATGAATATTCAGGACTGATTTCCTTTAGGATGGACTGGTTGGATCTCCTTGTAGTCCAAGGGACTCTCAAGAGTGGTCTTCAACACTACGGTTCAAAAGCATCAATTCTTCGGCACTCACCTTTCTTTATAGCCCAGCTCTCACATCCATACATGATTACTGAAAAAGCCATAGCCTTGACTAGATGTACCTTTGTTAGCAAAGTAATGTCATATTTTTCGAGGCCAAAAAAATTAAAGTCTGTCACTGTTTCCCCATCTATTTGCCATGAAGTGATGGGACCAGATGCTATGATCAGAGTTCTTGAAATACACATTTCTCAAGAGGCAAGTCACGTGGTCTGGTATTCCCATCTCTTTAAGAATTTTCCACAGTTTGTGGTGATCCACAGTCAAAGGATTTGGCATGCTCAATAAAGCAAAAATAGATGTTTTTCTGGAACTCTCTTCCTTTTTCAATAATCCAACAGATGTTTACAATTTGATCTCTGGTTCCTCTGCCTTTTCTAAATCCAGCTTGAACATCATGAAGTTCACAGTTCACATACTGTTGAAGCCTGACTTGGAGAATTTTGAGCATTACTTTACTAGTGTGTGAGATGAGTGCAATTGTGTGGTAGTTTGAGCATTCTTTGGCATTGCTTTTCTTTGGCATTGGAATGAAAACACCTTTTCCAGTCCTGTGGCCACTGCTGAGTTTTTCATTACTGGCATATTGAATGCAGCACTTTAACAGCATCATCTTTTAGGATTTGAAATAGCTCAGGTGGAATTCCATCACCTCCACTAGCTTTGTTTGTAGTGATGCTTTCTAAGGCCCACTTGACTTCACATTCCAGGATGTTTGGCTCTAGGTGAGTGATCCCTCCATCGTGATCATCTGGGATTATCTGTGAAGATCTTTTTTGTATAATATTCTGTGTATTCTTGCCACCTCTTCCTAATATCATCTGCGTCTGTTAGGTCCATACCATTTCTGTCCTTTATTGAGCCCATCTTTGCATGAAATGTTCCCTTGGTATCTCTGATTTTCTTGAAGAGATCTCTAGTCTTTCCTATTCTATTGTTTTCCTCTATTTCTTTGCACTGACCACTAAGGAAAGCTTTCTTAACTCTCCTTGCTATTTGTTGGAACTCTACGTTCAAATGGGTATATCTTTCCTTTTCTCCTCACTTCTTTTCTTCTCACAGCTATTTATAAGTCCTCCTCTGACAGTCATTTTTCTTTTTTGCATTTCTTTCTCTTGGGGTTGGTCTTGACTCCTGTCTCCTGTACAATGTCATGAACCTCCATCCATAGTTCATCAGGCACTCTGATATTCAGAGTGCTCAAACAAACGTCGTGCCCACCAGTACCCAGAGACCCCACAGAGACTGAGACAGTACTGTGTTTGAGCATCTCCTGTGGAAGTACGGGTCAGCAGTAGAGTGTCACAGGGATAGGCTCTGGGTACAGCAGACTTGGTTATGGCATAAGCTCTTCTGGAGGAGGTCGCCATTAACCCCACCAAAGAGCTGCCAGAAGTTACACAGGACTGGGAATTAGACTATTGGGGGGCACAAACAGAACTTAGTACACACCAGGACCCAGAAGAAAGGAGCAATGACCCCACAGGAGACTGACCGAGACTTGCCCGGTTGTGTCCAGAGTCTCCAGTGGAGGCATGGGTTGGTGGTGGCCTGCTTCAGGGTTGAGGGCAGTCAGTGTAGCAGTACGTTCATGGGATCTTTTGAAGGAGGTCGTCATTATATTCATTATCTCCACCATAATTTGGCCCCAGGTAAATAGTGGGGAGGGAACATAGCTCCCTCCATCAACAGAAAATTGCATTAAAGATTTAATGAGCAGGGCCCTGCCCATCAAAACAAGACCCAGTTTCCCCCTCAGTCAGTCTCTCCCATCAGGAAGCTTCCATAAGCCTCTTATCCTTCTCCATCAGAGGGAAGACACACTGGAAACTACAATCACAGAAAACTAACCAATCTGATTACATGTACCACAGCCTTGTCTAACTCAATGAAATGATGAGCCATGCTGTGTAGGGCCACCCAAGGCGAATGTGTCATGGTGGAGACATCTGACAAAATGTGGTCCACTGGAGAAGGGAATAGCAAACCACTTCAGTATTCTTGTCTTGAGAACCCCATGAACAGTATGAAAAAGCAAAAAGATAGCACATTGAAAGATGAACTCTTCAGGTTTGTAGGTGCCCAATATGCTAATGGAGATCAGTGGAGAACTAACTCCAGAAAGAATGAAGAGATGGAACAATGCAGAAACAACACACAGTTGTTGATGTGACTGGTGATGGAAGTAAAGCCTGATGCTGTAAAGAGAAATATTTCACAGGAACCTGGAATGTTAGGTCCATGGACCAAGGCAGATTGGAAGTGGTCAAACAGGAGATGGCAAGAGTGAATTTCGACATTTTAGGAATCAGCAAAATAAAATGGACAGGAATGAGTGAATTTAACTCAGATGACCATTATATCTACTAGTATGGGTAAGAATCCCTTAGAAGAAATGGAGTAGCCCTCATAGTCAACAAGAGTCTGAAATGCAGTACTTGGATGCAATCTCAAAAATGACAGAATGATCTCTGTTCCTTTCTAAGGCAAACCATTCACATATCACAGTAATCCAAGTCTATACCCCGACCAGTAATGCTGAAGAAGCTGAAGTTGAATGGTTCTATGAAGACCTATAAGAACTTCTAGAACTAACATCCAGAATAGATGTTATTTTTGTTATAGAGGACTGGAATGTAAAAGTAAGACGTCAAAAAACACCTGAAGTAATGGGCAAATTTGGCCTTGGAATACAGAATGAAGCAGGGCAAAGGCTAATAGAGTTTTGCCAAGAGAATTCACTAGTCATAGGAAACACCCTCCTCCAAAAACACAAGAGAAGACTCTACACATGGACATTACCAGATGGTCAATACCAAAATCAGATTGATCATATTCTTTACATCCAAAGGTAAAGAAGCTCTATACAGTCAGGAAAAACAAGACTAGGAGCTGACTGTGGCTCAGATCATGAACTCCTTACTGCCAAATTCAGACTTAAATTGAAGAAAGTAGGGAAAACCACTAGACCATTCAGGTATGACCTAGGTCAAATCCTTTATGATTATACAGTGGAAGTGACAAATAGATTCATGGGATTCACTCTGATAGACAGCTGCTGCTGCTGCTAAGTCGCTTCAGTCATGTCCAACTCTGTGCGACCCCACAGACGGCAGCCCACCAGGTTCCACCATCCTTGCAATTCTCCAGGCAAGAACACTGGAGTGGGTTGCCATTTCCTTCTCCAATGCATGAAAGTGAAAAGTGAAAGTGAAGTCACTCAGTCGCGTCCGACTCTTAGCGACCCCATGGACTGCAGCCTACCTGGCTCCTCCGTCCATGGGATTTTCCAGGCAAGAGTACTGGAGTGGGTTGCCATTTCCTTCTCCAATGAACTGTGGGGCCATGCTCAATAAATCTTTAGTCGAATTTTCTGTTGATTGGCAGGACTGTGTTCCCACCCTGTTGTTTGACCTGAGGCCAAACTCTGGTGGAGGTGATGAAGATAATGGTGACCTCCTTCAGCAGTGCGTGAACTACTGCACTCAGTGTCACCCAATCCTGAAGCAAGCCGCCTCCTACCCATGTCTCCACCAGAGACTCCAAGACAGTCATGAGCAAGTCTGGGTCAGTCTCCTGTGGGATCACTGCTCCTTTCTCCTGGGTCCTGGTGCACACAAGGTTCTGTTTGTGCCTTCTCAGAGTCTGTTTCCCCAGTCCTGTGTAAGTTCTGGTGGCTCTATGGTGGGTTAATGGCGACCTCCTTCAGGAGGGTTTATGCCATATCCAAGTCTACTGCACCCAGAGCCCATGCTCCCGCAGCAGTCCACTGCTGACCTGTACATCCTCAGGAGACACCCAAACACAGTTATGTCTCAGTTTCTGTGGTATCTCTGGGTCCTGGTATCAAGGGTGGTGTTAAAATATGGTTGAGCCTTCTGAGCATCACTGGAGGGTATGGGATTTGATTCTAAATGTGATTTCTCCCCTCCTACCATGTTGCTGGGGCTTCTTCTTTGCCCTTGGATGTGGGATATCTCCTCAAAATCACTCCAGCACTGTGTAGCCGCCACTCCAACACCGTGCAGCCGCCACTCCAGCGCCTATAGTCTTGCTGGAGGGCTTCTCTGCCCTTGGGCATGGGGTATCTCCTCACAGTCACTCGATCACTGCACATCTATATTTCTTTAGATACTCTTTATATCATAAGGATATTAACCCTATGCCTCTATTATAATTTGCAAACATTTCTGTGTATCATTTGTCATTTTATTTTGCTTATTTTTTGCCATGCACAGGTTTTAAGAAGTCTTCTAGGTAATCAGATTACACACCTTTTCTTTATTGCTTCTAGATTTGGGGTCTAGAAGTCAGGAAAATTCAGCTCACTCTGAGATGATCGTGGAGCATAACCATGCTTCCTCTGGGATTTGTGTGCCTTTTCCTTTCTCATTTATTGCTCTGATTGACTTGGAATTCATTCTGGTGTATTCTTTAAAGAATTTTGACATTTTCCTCATGGTTATCTGTTTAGTTTAATAGTTTCACATGTCATATTTAGTAGGTCATCTTACATTTACTTCCATTAAAAATAGTTTCCTGAAATACTTTATCTTTGTAATGCCAATTCTGATAGGTTTAAATTTGCTTTTACTGTCTATTTTACTTACAATTCTTTGTCACCTGTCCACTTTCTGTTTTCTTTTCATCCTATAATCCTTTCCTTTTTTTCTTTTTTGGTCAAGCAGCCTGTCCTCATCTTTTGTTATTCTCCTATCTCAAGACTGCATCTTCTTGCATTGTCTGAAGTTGCCTAACAGTTGACTAAAATTTTTGATGTATAAAAGTTATTTTCATATATATGTTCTTTATTTGAGTTTCATAACACAATTTCTTTTCCTTCTTTTGGCTATTTTTCAGTACCATTTCATAAGTTCTAAGGAGTTTCATTGGTGATGGACAGGGAGGCCTGGCATTCAGTCCATGGGGTCACAAAGAGTCAGACACCACTGAACTGAATTGAAAGAATTTCATGTTTTTATCTGTATTATAAGGTTAATTTTATACAGCTTAAGTATTCATCAGCAGTCAGAAATGTGAATTATGATTAGTTTTTATGACATCCAAATTCTGTCCTCAAATCTTTAACTGGAGAAGGGACCTATGTGCATAGTTCTCAGTGTAGACATTAGTCATTGCTATGAATATCTACAGTCTGCTATGTTGTGCTGGTCTCATTATACTGCAGTATGTTCCTCTGACTGTTCAAACAAAGCTATATGCAAACCACTTGGACCCCCAGCATGCATTTCCAGGGTTCTTTCTATCTCCTGTGTGTGTGTGCTTAGTCACTCAATCATGTCCAACTCTCTGTGACCCTTTGGATCATAACCCACCAGGCTACTCTCTCCATGGGATTTTTCAGCCAAGAATACTATGCTGCTGCTGCTGCTGCTGCTGCTAAGTCGCTTCAGTCGTGTCCAACTCTGTGCGACCCCATAGACAGCAGCTCACCAGGCTCCCCCATCCCTGGTATTCTCTAGGCAAGAATAATGGAGTGGGTTGCCATTTCCTTCTCCAATGCATGAAAATGAAAAGTCAAAGTGAAGTCACTTAGTCATGTCCGACTCTTTGCGACCCCATGGACTGCAGCCTATCAGGCTCCTCCGTCCATGGGATTTTCCAGGCAAGAGTACTGGAGTGGGGTGCCATAGTGGGTTACTATTTCCTCCTTCAGGGGACCTTCCAGACCCAAGGATCAAACTGGCATCTCCTGCCGGGGTCCAGCCCCGGTGGATCCAGGGTGATTCGAAGGTGGGGGGACGGTGTCGGCGTCTTTGGAAATAACTTACTTAATTACAGATAGAGAGGGATTAGAAGATTAGCAGAGAAAAAGAGGCCAAATAACTTGGTTCACATGGGATACCAATCACCACCTACGTAGGCCGAAAGCATCTTCCCATTCTCCTGAAGGAGAGGAGGCACTGAGGCCCCCCCGGTCCGATCTTAGAAGCCCAGGCAAAATTAATAGGCTTGGTGGGTACCCATACACCAGATGGGAATTTGGCCAGAAAATAGTAGGAGAGAAAAAGGGGCTGAATAACTTGGTTTACGTGGGATACCAATAAAATTCCAAGACAAGGAATTTGCACCATCTACATTGGGCCGCTGGTGCCACTTGAATATCGGAAGGTGCCCCTCCTTGGGCTCCTTCTCGCCTGGGCTTGAAAACCGGGACAAATAAGTAGACTTGGAGGGCACCCACGCTCCAGATGGGAATTCAGCCAGAAAAACGGGGAGCAGAAAAGAATGACATGAGGGAATCAGTCTTTCCGGAAACTGATCTGATTTCTTTATTTTGGGGTTTGCTTATATACCTTTTGTTACACATAGGGATGAATACAGAGTCACACGGGGGTCAGCAGTCCTGACCTTTATCAAAATCAGGTGCTTCACATAAATGTATAAAAAAGGTCTTAGGAATATTACATCATCTTCTGGCCATGAAACCCACTGACATTTTATGATCCTTTCTTTCTGATAACCAAAAAACGTATTTTTTCCAACGGTTTTTTTTTCTTAAACCAGGCACCACCCTCCAAATAAAGTTACATTCCTATAGGGTGAGGGTGTAGTGAGTTACAATCAAGAAAGGAATTTATTTAACCCAAGGTTAACATGATTAATCTTAAAGGTTAATACTTATTTCTCCTATGTGTTAGTTATATTCATTATAAGGGCAGGGAATATGGAGATTTAGCAGCAAACGTCAGCCCAACAAAAGAAAATCCTTTCACCAATGCTCCCCTTAAGATCTATTTAGTCTTAAGATAGTGATAAATTTCCTTTTTTACATAACAAAGACACAGTGATTTATAACAAAGCACAGTGATCTATTACAAAAGAGAAAATCCATTAACTCAAAAAGTCTAGTATTGCTAACATCAAAAACTACTATATTTCCTTTTCTATTTTCCAAATACATTGATTAATATATTCCCAGGTGCCTAAGGATATGGAGGCCTGGCAGCAATCATTGACTCAATGAGAAGAAAAAGCCCCATGCTAATTAAGACTCTCAAAATACTCCAAAACTCTGTGCTGTTTAAGGTTAAGAGGTAGTAAACAATCATGTGGCAGGAGTATGGATAATCCTGTTATACAAGCTAGTCTGTCAGCAGAGAGGTTTGACCTGAGACATCCTTGTCCCACCCAGGGGAGGGAATTAGCAGCAATTATTGACACAACAAATGAAAAACCCTTCACCAATATAATTCCTAACCAACCCACTATACTAATAATTTCTAACTCCCCCAAAGAATTTGCTTTTAGTAAGTCTAAAACATCTTGTGCCTCTCAGATTGGGAGGCTGTAAACAATCACATGTGGCCGGACAAACCTATACAGGTGGGCTAGATAACCTTCAGAGGAGTTCGTAAGCTGAAACACTCTTGTCACGCCCAGGAATTTTTATTGCCTTGGAGCTGCACGTTTACTCCTTCTCCGAGAGAAACGGTTATGGGGGAGAGCCCCCCGTAAAGTCAGAGGTGTAGGTGAGAGCATAAAACAGACTCTGGTTTTGGGGTTAGATGCTCGGGAACAGGGGGTTTCCTGAGGCTTGATCATGCCTTTGCATATGCCAAGCCTCCTTCCTCATGACCTTTGCCATGGGCGGAGTTCCTCATGCTGGTTCCCGGCAATCTCCTATATCTCCTGCACTGCTGGCAGATTCTTTCCTTGCTGAGTAATCAAGGAAGCCTTATCTCCTACCTCACTGAAATTATCTCCCTACTAATACCATACTTCTCCAGAAGTAAAGTATCTAAAATGGACTGTTTTGTTCAGAACATTTACTGGAGTTGTTTACATTGTGCAGAAATGCAAAACTGAAGTGGAGAAGTGGAAATAGAATGGGTAGGTTATGATACAATTTTCTAGCTGCCTCAGAATTTAGTTCTTACAGAGTAGTGAAACAGACATGGTATTCTGTGATGGAAGATGTTCATATTTTCATGAATTAAAATGTAGGTGATCTAAGAGGTAAAATCTGGGAAATATTTTCTTAATTCAACTCTATTTACTGTATTATTGGGTTGGTCAAAAAGTTTGTTTGGGTTTTTCCAGTTGATGTTGAAAAACCTGAACGAACTTTTTGGCCAACCCATTAGATTATGAATCTAATTTTGAATGTTGTTCTAAATTCTTTTTTCCCTCTGCTTTGCTTGACATTTATGGTACTAGTATTTCCAGCTAGATACAACTGAAAATGAAAACCTCCTTTTTTAGAAAGATGTGTAAAATAATGTTCACTTTTTTCACCTAAAATTGGCCAAGACTATATAGCCAAGCTATGACATGTTTCCCCAAGTGCGAAAATCAGGTGAAATGCTGTAAGAGCTTTTTCAGTTTTGATTGAAAGCAGTTAACTTAAGCCAATATGTCTGAGAAAATTCCTATTTGGAGCGAGTAGCAACACATTCATGTTAATTTGTACCAAGAGGATATTGGAAGGTCGAAAAAAACAACTGTGTAAGTTTCTACATAGACTCATTCAAACAATCGTTACTCAATTCTAGGTGTAATGTTGAAAAGAATTCGTAGGCATTTTTAAATTTCATTATGCATAGCTTTCATTGTACATTTGAATTAATTATGGTTTTATAATCTAATAAACATCCTCTTATTCTTAAACCTTTATTCAAATACTATGTTGTTTTGTTGTTGATGCTAATGTTATTACTTCTTCGTCTGAACCTTCAATGTGGAGAAAACATCAATGTAAATCAAATGATAAATAAATGTGCTTGGCCTCATTTGAGAGGCTATAAAACCATGTTTTCTGAAGATCAGATATTATGAAAAAGGCAGCTGGAAGATAGTAGAGTTTTGTGAAAGAGAGGACACAGTTAACTTCCAACTCTGATACTAGCTGCATGACTTAACCTTAATTTTCCTCATTTGCAAAGCACTTTGAGTGTTGTCTTGACAATCATGGGAGAAAATTCATAGAAAATGATCAACACTTTACCAGAACATAGTAAGTACTCAACAAAGCACCTCTGTATAACTGAGAGATGGAGGTAGCTTAGAATTAGTATTACCTTAAAGAACAGACATCAGTCAAACCTTGCCTTTCATAAATTAACAATTTCCTGAAATAATTATGAAAAGTACTGTAGGTCTTCTCTGTTCATTCATTATCTATTTTGGAATAATTAGGTATTTAGTTCTAGGGATGAGGTGCAGAAGAAAGAAAAGAAAGAAGAAAGAGTCTGAAATAACCTGAGAGGTAAATTATATTGGGGGAGAGGAGTATCTAGCATAGTATGAATCACAGTTATGAAGTGACTCAGAAGACAATAAGTTGACTCTGTGAGATAACCAGACATATGGCACCCACAGTGTAACAGCTGCCAACTTATTGTCTGAATCATTTCAAGGTGACCAGGCTATATGACATCTAATGTGATTTGGGTGTTTTCAAATATTTTTCTTATCATGTAATTTATAGAGATTACTGTTATTATGCTGCAGTTAATTGTATCCCACAATATTTCATCAATTCCTCATGCCACCAAAACTTTATCATCTCTACTGCAAACTGCCCATGAGACAAGCATCAGAGTGGTTTATCTAGAGTTTTAAATAGAAGTGATCTGTTGCTTTCTTCTAAAGTGTTTGGATCATTGGAACAGAGCCCAATAAACCAACCCACAGAGGTTAGACTTTGAGGTCGAAATTTAGCAGGTATTTACTAGACCTCAAGTTCTTTTGGCACTTAAGGATACAATAATTTAATTAATAATATACAAAATGGTTGTAATATATGTGAGTTCAAAATGGTCAGTTAATTGAAAATGCAAAGTTTTTATTAAGAGTAAAAGTTTAATAAGGTTATAAAACATGATCATGAAATCTGAAGGCCAACGTTCATTATCTCAATACTATTTATGTTAATTTCTGAGATGTGGAATATTCAATGTTTGGGATATGGAAATTTAAATGGCAAATATCTGCCTGGCATGCTGCTATTCATGGGGTCATGGAGAGTCAGACACGACTGAGCGACAGAACTGAACTGAACTGAAATATTAGTTTAAAATATGGAATTTTTAATGTTAATAATCAACACAATAGTGTATTCATAAAACTTAGAATAACAGAATTTTAGAAATCATTTACAGCACTGATTCCCAAAATACGTCTCTTAGGACTTTAACAGATACAATGTTTCACAGTCAAATAAAATTCAGAAATTCTGAGTTGTGTGGTTTCTTTACTGTTGGATCTCTAAAAGTCTTTCAAATGCAAATTTCTTCACGAATTGCTAAATGTGACAGAATTACAATATTTATGTTTCTTGAACTTATATGATCATGAAACTCTTCACTATGGATCTTGAAGTGCTAAGAAACAGGAAATATACATTGAACTCTTTATTTATGTGACAGAATTAAAATCCTTGGTAATTATGTGGCTAGGTAATGATAGAGACAGTATTAGAAATAGTAGATTTCTTGTCCAGTGACTTTTTCTTTTATTTTTTAAAAAACTAATATTTTATATAATAGAATGACAAACAAGTTTTCTTCTAAATTTGTCACCACACTTTTCTAACTCACAAATTATTAGTGGCATAGCTAGAAGATTATTAACTCTTATGATACTTGGAGTAAAGTCTTCCCTACCCCCAACACATACAAGAGCAAAATATAACTTGATTTCATTTATTTAGCATTAATTAGCTTATCCTAAAGAAGGAAAATGGGATTTCTCTGATGATCCAAGAATTTAGAGCACAACTCATTGCATCATATTTTATTTTTAAATGTACTTGAAATTGCTGCTGAAAAGTCCAGAATGTCCATTGACATGGAAATAGATTACACATGACAATCCACATGACCATCTGCCCAGGCAAAGTTGCCCTTTTTGTTGAGTTGAGTGGAAAGGTTAATTTCAACTTAGCTCTGTGTGTGGTTGGGCAGTTCCCAAGTGAAAACCAAAACACATTTTTAAAATGTTTATTTAAAAAGAAAGAGTACTCAGTTAGTGTGTGAGTACAAGTGTGTGTGGCCAGTGCTGTGAGCTGAAGTAAGTTCCCATATGAGTGAATTCTCCACATGGATAGGCTCAGGTGGCTGGGAGATAAGTGGGACTCCCTCTTAGGTTTATAGAGGGTTCCTTAATAAGAAATAATTCATTGTTTACACACTAGGAAAAGTTAACAAAGGAATAGTGAACAGTTTGCAATGAAAAACAATGAGGCATTTCATCTGCTATGGAAGTTAATCTAAACTGAAATCCAACTGAGATGATTGAGAATAGTCAGTTTATATACTTGAGCATTTCATCTTTAAGGTAAACTAACAAGATAATCTTAAAGAGAGATGTCAAATAGAACAGTGTAACATTTTCAACTATATATAAAGAAAACCAATCTGGATGCTAACAGCATCAGAAATTAGTATGTCCTTAAATAGTTTATTTTTGTCAGTGGAAACACAGGCCATGACATTAAATGTCTACAGAAAATTCATATGGCATTTGCTAGCCTGCTAGTAAAAAACATCATTTAAAACCAAAGCTAAACTTCTAACAGTTCTTAGAAAGAAATGAGAATTTCACAGTCTGGTTGTAGATATAGAACATGGAATTATGGCATTTGTTCAAGTAACAAAATTCACTATTTGTTTATTTTTAGTTTAAGAAAAAGCATACAATGCATATGTCTCTGGGCACATGTTCAATAATAAAAATGTTTTGCAATGAATTAGGAAAGATATGAGCTTTGCATGAGTTGATGTGAAAACATGATTAAGATAAACACTTTTCAATGCACCCTAAGTACATAATTCACATACTATAATGGAAAATAAAAAAGACATTTTTCTAAGAATGCCTAACTTCCATGTCAAAAGAGTGAAAGAAACCTTTTTCTAAAGAATGTTTGATTTTTCAGCTTACAAACAGATCAGACAGCACAAATTTTTACTAAATGTTCACAATTCTGGGTGCTGATTGACAGTCAGACAGCTAGTCAGTAGTATAAGGATATAAAGAATAGTAACAGCAAAGACATAGACAAAGTAAAATGAGATGTACATGTTTTGTTTTTTAATATACAACCTTATAGTTTCCATCACATCATTCTAAATGCAAAGTAATTGCAATTACCTGTTACAAGAGATATGTAACTAAAACTTTTACTGATTTAAGAAAGACTAAAGAGATATATGAAAGGAAGAGGAAGATCTGAGAGCTCAGTGCTGTGGAAAATACCCTAGATTAGTGGTTTCAACGACTGGTCTGGTAAGATTTCAAGAACATTTTATGACCTCCATTATCTTGTACCTTGTATGGAGTACATCTTGATATTGTATGAGTCAACTGTAAAATTTCGAACAGGTGTAGAGAATGTTTATTTTTTAATGTAGCTGAAGAAAGTAAAGAAAAACAGTGAAATAATATAGTGTTTAAAGGAGACTTCAGGATTTTCAGATATATTACAAATACAGAGTAGCACCTTTATGTATCTTTCTCTAGAAAATCAAGTTAATACAGGATGGTATTACTGTGACTATCAAATGAGATAGTATAAGAATATGCCTACATATAGTTATATAACATAATATAGCATAAATAATAATATACAATATACATAATTCATATATGTATATATTGTAAACTCTGTGTATATATGTACTATTTTGTATATAATAGTATAACATTTATATATACAATATATGTATAACATATATATCATATATAATGTGTTTATATTTTATGTACACTGTATAGTATCTCTGTGTAATATGTATAACTTATTCAAGCTAATGACAGTGAATTAATGCATATTTTTCACTTTCCATTAATTTTGTAGTGCTTAAGCAAATATTAAAATAAATTATCAACACGGGTTCATTACATTGCTTTGTCTACATTGCAGTCCTATTAAGTAAAACCTAAAATCAAATAAAAAAGGCCTATGGAATTCTCTGAGTGTGTGTGCTAAGTCGCTTCAGTCGTGTCCGACTCTTTGCGAACCCATGGACTGTAGCCCACCAGACTCCTTTGTCCATGGGATTCTCCATGCAACAATACTGAAGTAGGTAGTCATTTTTTTCTCCAGGGGTTCTTTCCAACTCAGGGATCGAACCCAGGTCTCTCACACTGCAGGCAGATTCTTTACCAGCTGAGCCACCCGGGATGCCCTGGTGTTATCTACTGGATCTTAGTATATTCAATAAATTTTTCATCATTTTCATTCATTCATTTAACAATATTTTAAGTACCTACTCTTTGCCAAGTTTGTGTTGATTACACCCTATTTCAGGGAAATTAAATGCATATACAAAAAGGTGATTTAGTAAATATTGAAGCCCTGTTTTAAGTTGCCAATGAAAAGGAGTACTACACAAAGTTAGAAGATGATTATATTACTAGATTTCTTAGTTTTCTTTTACTAATGATAATTCAGCCTTCAAAAATGATTTCTTAAATAATAAGGAAACACTTCATGTTAGACACCATTAGAAACAACTAAAACATTGTAGATTTTGAGTTTTATAAATGGTTTAAAATACTATTTGTTTAACAAGGGTGACATTCTTTTAGAAAATGAAAAAATACACAAATAAACATTATGAAATGGGTTATCCAACTTCTTGAACATCATACAATTCTTAGTTAGAAAAAACTTTAGTGAGTTAATTATAAATGAGTCAGAAACATATGGATTAGATTTTCTTTGAACTGTATATGGGTCTAAAATTTAAATAGAAAAAGTCCTTGACAAATGCATTTTAGATGTTACTTTACTCAAAATGGTTGAATAATGTTTAAAGATGTTTAATAAAATCAAAACACAGCTGGGTTCCTCTATCATTAGTAATTATATAATTACTGGGCGTGAGATGAAACCATATCCTTAGCAAGCATTCACCAAATATCACATGAAAATACAAATACTCAGATAATAGCTAGATTAATAAAATTTTAGTGAAAACTGCATTACTTTCATGCTTGAAGTAACATGAAATCAAATTAATTTCAAAATATCAATGACAAAATATTTGGGAAACTTAGTTAAGGTATTATATTTTATTTTTATGCAATAATGTATTCAAATTGACCCAATGTTTATAAAACTTATAACAATTAAACTTTTATTAAGTTCTATTAATTTTAGTGAAAACTTTGAGAAAATGAAGCCACTATGGCCTCTCTTCCATGAAATCCTGGTCATACTTTAAAACAAACATTTCAGTTGCTGGGGAAAAGATTCTCTGTTATTGATATACTTGACACTAGTTTTGTTTGAAATATATCCCCTTTTCTAAAAGTTTTCATATTATTATCCTTAATTATTCCTAAATTAGTATTATAAAGTCACAGAAAACAAGATTTTGGCTAGGATTACTTATCTTTCATTAAGTATCCAAATACCCAGTGAACATAAATTCCCTTACTTTTGTATCCTTCACATACTTAAGCACAGAGAAATTGCTTAGATCATATAATTGCTTAGACAACGCTTTCCAGTAGAAATATAGTGTGAGAAGCAATGTAATTTAAAAGTTCGTACTACTAGCATTTAAAATAGCATTCAAAATCAGATGAAATTAGGGTTTACACGATGGCAAATATGAAAACTCAGAGATCACTTTTAACCAGCATACCAAAATCACAACTATTTACAGTGTAATTATCTATTAGAACAAACTGAATATTGGGAGAAAATATTTTCACAACTAAAGATTTTACTCCGTGGATTACCACAAATTGTGGAAAATTCTTAAAGAGGTGGGAATACCAGACCACCTGACCTGCCTCTTGAGAAATCTGTATGCAGGTCAGAAAGCAACAGTTAGAACTAGACATGGAACAACAGACAGGTTCCAAATAGGGAAAGGAGTATAACAAGGCTGCATATTGTCACCCTACTTGTTTAACTTCTATGAAGAGTACATCATAAGAAACACTGGGTTGGATGAAGCACAAGCTGGAATCAAGATTGCCAGGAAAAATATCAATAACCTCAGATAAGCAGATGACACAATTGTTGCAGAAAGTGAAAAAGAACTGAAGAGCCTCTTGATGAAATTGAAAGAAGAAAGTGAAAAAGTTGTCTTAAAGCTCAAAATTCAGAAAACTAAGATCATGGCATCTGGTCCCATCACTTCATGGCAAATAGATGGGAAATAGTGACAGACTTTATTTTTTGGGCTCCAAAATCACTGCAGATGGTGACTGCCACCATGAAATAGTTTACTATTACTATTTCTATTTTACTAAATGAAAAAATGCTCACTCTTTGGAAGAAAAGTTATGAACAACCTAGGCAACATATTAAAATGCAGAGACATTACTTTGCTAACAAAGGTCAATCTAGTCAAGGCTATGGTTTTTCCAGTAGTCATGTATGGGTGTGAGAGTTGGACTACAAGAAAGCTGAGTGCTGAAGAATTGATGCTTTTGAACTGTGGTGTTGGAGATGACTCTTGAGAGTCTTGAGAGTCCCTTGGACTTCAAGTCCATCCTAAAGGAAATCAGTCCTGAATATTCATTGGAAGGACTGATGTTGAAGCTGAATCTCTAATACTTTTGCCACCTGATAAGAAAAGCTAACTCATTTGAAAACACCCTGATTCTGGGAAAGATTGAAAGCAGGAAGAGAAGGGGACAACAGAAGACGAGATGGTTGGATGACATCACCGACTGAATGGACATGAGTTTGAATAAACTCTGTGAGTTGGTAATGGACAGGGAGTCTTGGAGTGCTACAGCCCATGGGGTTGCAAAGAGTGAGTGACTGAGCAACTGAACTGAACTGAAATGAGCATTGCCCCACCTATCAGAACAAGACCCAGTTTCCCTTCTGTCAGTCTCTTCAGTCTGGAAGCTTCCATAAACCTCTTATCTTTCTCCACCAGAGGGTAGACAGACTGAAAATTACAATCACAATCACAGAAAACTAACTTAAACACAGTCTTGTCTAACTCAATGAAACTATGAGCCATGCCGTGTAGGGCCACCCAAGACAGATGGGTCATGGTGGAGACTTCTGACAAAATGTGGCCCAAGTGGAGAAAGGAATGGCAAACCAAGTCAGTATTCTTGCCTTGAGAACCCCATGAACAGTATAAAAAGGCAAAAATATAGGACACTGAAGTACGAAATCCCCAAGTCGGTAGGAGATCTCCAGTATGCTATGGAGATCAGTGCAAAACTAACTCCAGAAAGAATTCAGAACAAAGCCAAAGGAAAAAAAAAAAAAAAACCCAACTGTGGACGTGACTGGTGATGGAAGTAAAGTCCGATGCTGTAAAGAGAAATATTGCACAGGAACCTGGAATGATAGGTCCATGAATCAAGGCAAATTGGAAGTGGTCAAACAGGAGATAGCAAGAGTGATTGTTGACTTTTTAGGAATCAGCGAAATAAAATGGACAGGAATGGGTGAATTTAACTCAGATGACCATTATATCTACTACTGTAGGCAAGAATCCCTTAGAAGAAATGGAGTAGCCATCATAGTAAACAAAAGAGTCTAAAATGCAGTATTTGGATACAATCTCAAAAACGGCAAAATGATCTCTGTTCCTTTCCAAGGCAAATCATTCAATATCATGGTAATCCAAGTCTATATTCCGACCAATAATGCTGACAAAGCTGAGGTTGAATGGTTCCATGAAGACGTAGAAGACCTTCTAGAACTAACACCCAGAATAGATGTTATTTTCATTATAGGGGAATGGAATGCAAAAGTAGGACGTCAAGAAATACCTGGAGTAACAGGCAAATTTGCCCTTGGAATACAGAAAGAAACAGGAAAAAGTCTAATAGAGTTTTGTCAAGAGAATCCACTGGTCATAGGAAACACTCTCTTCCAACAACAGAAGAGAAGGCTCTACACATAGACATCACCAGGTCAACACCAAAATCAGTTGATTATATTCTTTGCAGGCAAAGATGGAGAAGCTCTATACAGTCAGCAAAAACAAGACCAGGAGCTGAATATGACTCAGATCATGAACTCCTTATTGTCAAATTCAGACTTAAATTGAAGAAAGTAGGGAAAACCACTAGACCATTCAGGTATGACCTAAATCAAATCCGTTCCGACTCTACAGTGGAAGTGACAAATAGATTCACAGGGTTAGATCTGATAGACAGAGTACCTGAAGATCTATGGACAGTTTTGTAACAGTGTACATGATGGAGTGATCAAGACTATCCCAAAGGAAAAGAAATGCAAAAAGGCAAAATGATTGTCTGAGGAGGCCTAACAAATGGCTATGAAAAGAAGAGAAGCAAAAGGCAAAGGAGAAAAGGAAAGATATACCCATTTGAATGCAGAGTTCCAACGAATAGCAAGGAGAGTTAAGAAAGCATTCCTCAGTGATCAATGCAAAGAAATCGAGGAAAACAATAGAATGGGAAAGACTGGAGATCTCTTCAAGAAAATTAAAGATACCAAGGGAAATTTTCATGCAAAAAATGAGCTCAATAAAGGACAGAAATGCTGTGAACCTAACAAAAACAGAAGGTATTAAGAAGAATTGGCAAAAATACAAACAAGAACTATATAAAAAAAGATCTTCAAGAACCAGATAATCACAATGGTGTGATCACTCATCTAGAGCCAGACATCCTGGAATGTGAAGTCAAGTGGGCCTTAGAAAGCATCACTACAAACAAAGCTAGTGAAGTTAATGGAATTCGACATGAGCTATTTCAAATCTGAAAAGATGATGCTGTGAAAATGTTGCACTCAATATGCCAGCGAATTTGGAAAACTCAGCAGTGTCCACAGGGCTGGAAAAGGTCAGTTTTCATTCTAATCCCAAAGAAAGGTAATGCCAAACAATGTTGAAACTACTGCACAATTGCACACATCTCACATGCTAGCAAAGTAATGCTCAAAATTCTGCAAGCCAGGCTTCAACAGTATGTTATGAACTTCCAGATGTTCAAGCTGGATTTACAAAAAGCAGAGGATCCAGACATCGAATTGCCAACATCTGTTGGATCATGAAAAACAAGAGAGTTCCAGAAAAACATCAATTTATGCTTTATTGACTATATCAATGGCTTTGACTGGGTGGATAACAACAGACTGCGGTAAAATTCTTAAAGAGATGGGAATATCAGTCCACCTTCAGTTCAGTTCAGTTCAGTCCAGTCACTCAGTCGTGTCCGACTCTTTGCGACCCCATGAATTGCAGCACGCCAGGCCTCCCTGTCCATCACCAACTCCCAGAGTTCACTCAGATTCATGTCCATCGAGTTAGTGATGCCATCCAGCCATCTCATCCTTGGTCGTCCCCTGCTCCTCCTGCCCCCAATCCCTCCCAGCATCAGAGGTTTTCCAATGAGTCAACTCTTCACATGAGATGGCCAGAGTATTGGAGTTTCAGCTTTAGCATCATTCCTTCAAAGAAATCCCAGGGCTGATCTCTTTCAGAATGGACTGGTTGGATCTCCTTGCAGTCCAAGGGACTCTCAAGAGTCTTCTCCAACACCACAGTTCAAAAGCATCAATTCTTTGATGCTCAGCCTTCTTCACAGTCCAACTCTCACATCCATACATGACCACAGGAAAAATAATAGCCTTGACTAGACGGACCTTAGTCAGCAAAGTAATGTCTCTGCTTTTGAATATGCTATCTAGGTTGATCATAACGTTTCTTCCAAGGAGTAAGCATCTTTTAATTTCATGGCTGCAATCTCCATCTGCAGTGATTTTGGAGCCCCCCCCCAAAAAAAAAAAATAAAATCTGACACTCTTTCCACTGTTTCCCCATCTATTTCCCATGAAGTGATGGGAACAGATGCCATGATCGTTTTCTGAATGTTGAGATTTAAGCCAATTTTTTTCACTATCCACTTTCACTTTCATCAAGAGTCTTTTTAGTTCCTCTTCACTTTCTGCCATAAGGGTAATGTCATCTGCATATCTGAGGTTATTGATATTTCTCCCGGCAATCTTGATTCCAGCTTGTGCTTCTTCCAGTCCAGCGTTTCTCATGATGTACTCTGCATAGAAGTTAAATAAGCAGGATGACAATATACAGCCTTGACGTACTCCTTTTCCTATTTGGAACCAGTCTGCTGTTCCATGTCCAGTTCTAACTGTTGCTTCCTGACCTGCATACAGATTTCTCAAGAGGCAGGTCAGGTGGTCTGGAATTCCCATCTCTCTCAGAATTTTCCACAGTTTATTGTGATCCACACAGTCAAAGGCTATGGCATAGTCAAGAAACAGAAATAGATGTTTTTCTGGAACTCTCTTGCTTTCTCGATGATCCAATGGATGTTGGCAATTTGATCTCTGGTTCCTCTGCCTTTTCTAAAACCAGGTTGAACATCAGGGAGTTCACGGTTCACATATTGCTGAAGCCTGGCTTGGAGAATTTTGAGCATTACTTTACTAGCATGTGAGATGAGTGCAATTGTGTGGTAGTTTGAGCATTCTTTGGCATTGCCTTTCTTTGGGATTGGAATGAAAACTGACCTTTTCCAGTCCTGTGGAGTTTTTTCCAGTCCTGCTGAGTTCCAAATTTGCTGGCATATTGAGTGCAGCACTTTCACAGCATCATCTTTCAGGATTTGAAATAGCTCAACTGGAATTCCATCACCTCCAATAGCTTTATTTGTAGTGATGCTTTCTAAGGCCCCCTTGACTTCACAGTCCAGGATGTCTGGCTCTAGATGAGTGATCACACCATCGTGGTTACATGGGTCATGAAGTTCTTTTTTGTACAGTTCTTCTGTGTATTCTTGGCACCTCTTCTTAATATCTTCTGCTTCTGTTAGGTCTGTACATTTTTTGTCTTTTATCAAGCCCATCTTTCCATGAAATGTTCCCTTGGCATCTCTAATTTTCTTGAAGAGATCTCTAGTCTTTCCCATTCTGTTTTTTTCCTCTATTTCTTTGCATTGATTGCTGAAGAAGGCTTTCTTATCTTTTCTTGCTATTCTCTGGAACTCTGCATTCAGATGCTTATATCTTTCCTTTTCTCCTTTACTTTTCCCTTCTCTTCTTTTCACAGCTATTTGTAAGGCCTCCCCAGACAGCCATTTTGCTCTTTTCCATTTCTTTTCCATGGGGATGGTCTTGATCCCTGTCTCCTGTACAATGTCATAAACCTCATTCCATAGTTCATCAGGCACTCTATCTATCAGATTTAGACCCTTAAATCTATTTCTCACTTCCACTGCATAATCATAAGGGATTTGATTTAGGTCATACCTGAATGGTCTAGCAGTTTTCCCTACTTTCTTCAATTTAAGTCTGAATTTGGTAATAAGGAGTTCATGATCTGAGCCACAGTCAGCTCCTGGTCTTGTTTTTGTTGACTGTATAGAGCTTCTCCATTTGGCTTCAAAGAATATAATCAATCTGATTTCAGAGTTGACCATCTGGTGATGTCCATGTGTAGAGTCTTCTCTTGTGTTGTTGGAAGAGGGTGTTTGCTCTGACCAGTGCATTTTCTTGGCAAAACTCTATTAGTCTTTGCCCTGCTTCATTCCACATTCCAAGGCCAAACTTGCCTGTTACTCCAGGTGTTTTCTGACTTCTTACTTTTACATTCCAGTCCCCTATAATGAAAAGGACATCTTTTTTGGGTGTTAGTTCTAAAAGGTCTTGTAGGTCTTCATAGAACTGTTCAGCATCAGCTTCTTCAGCGTTACTGGTTGGGGCATAGAGGTGGATTACTGTGATATTAAATGGTTTGCCTTGGAGACGAACAGAGATCATTCTGTCGTTTTTGAGACTGCATCCAAGTACTGCATTTTGGACTCTTTTGTTGATCATGATGGCTACTCCATTTCTTCTGAGAGATTCCTGCCCACAGTAGTATGTATAATGGTCATCTGAGTTAAATTCACCCATTCCAGTCCATTTTAGTTCGCTGATTCCTGGAATGTCGACGTTCACTCTTGCCATCTCTTGCTTGACCACTTCCAATTTGCCTTGATTCATGGACCTGACATTCCAGGTTCCTATGCGATATTGCTCTTTACAGCATCAGGCCTTTCTTCTATCACCAGTCACATCCACAGCTGACTATTGTTTTTGCTTTGGCTCCATCCCTTCATTCTTTGTGGAGTTATCTCTCCACTGATCTCCAGTAGCATATTGGGCACCTACTGACCTGGGGATTTCCTCATTCTGTATCCTATCATTTTGCCTTTTCATACTGTTCATGGGGTTCTCAAGGCAAGAATACTGAAGTAGCTTGCCATTCCCTACTCCAGTAGACCACATTCTGTCAGGCCTCTCCCCCATGACCCGCCTGTCGGGTTGCCCCTCGGGAGTGGCTTAGTTTCATTGAGTTACACAAGGTTGTGGTCCTAGTATGATTGGATTGACTATTTTTCTGTGAGTATGGTTTCAGTGTGTCTGCCCTCTGATGCCCTCTTGCAACACCTACCATCTTACTTGGGTTTCTCTTACCTTGGGCATGTGGTTTCTCTTCATGGCTGCTCCAGCAAAGTGTAGCTGCTGCTCCTTACCTTGGACGAGGGGTATCTCCTCTGCACCACTGCCCTTCCTGACCTTCAATGTGGGATGGCTCCTCTAGGCCCTCCTGTGCCCCAGTAGCCACCACTCCTAGGACGTCGGGTTGCTCCTCCCAGCCACCACCCCTGGCCTCGGACACTGGGTAGCTCCTCTCGGCCATCCCTGTGCTGTCCCAGCCTGGCATTTTCAGCTGCTGCCCCTGACCTCGGACATGGTGTAACTCCTCTTGGCCGCCACCCTTTGGGCAAGGGGTCCTCCCAGCTTCTGTCCCTCACCTCAGACGTGGGGTAGCTCTTCTCAGCCACACTTACCTTACCTTAGCTTACCTTCCTGAAATCTGTATGCAGGTCAAGAAACAACAGAACTGGACATGGAACAAAAGAATGGTTCCAAATAGGAAAAGGAGTATGTCAAGGCTGTATATTGTCACCCTGATTATTTAACTTATATGCAATGTACATCATGAGAAACGCTGGGCTGGAAGAAGCACAACCCAGCATCAAGATTGCCAGAAGAAATATCAATAACCTCAGATTTGCAGATGACACCACCTTTATGGCAGAAAGTGAAGAAGAACTAATGAGGCTCTTGATGAAAGTGAAAGAAGAAAATGAAAATGTTGGCTTAAAAGTCAACATTCAGAAAACTAAGATTATGGCATCTGGTCCCATCACTTCATGGTGGATAGATGGGGAAACAGTGGAAACAGTGACAGACTTTAATTTTGGTGGCTCCAAAATCACTGCAGATGGTGATTGCAGCCATGAAATTAAAAGATGCTTGCTCCTTGGAAGAAAAGTTATCACCTACAGAGCTGACTCATTTGAAAACACCCTGATGTTGGGAAAGGTTGAAGCCCAGAAGAAAAAGGGACAACAGAGGATTAGATGGTTGAATGGCATTACTGACTGAATGGACTTGAGCTTGAGTAAACTCTAGGAGTAGACGATGGACAGGCAGGCCTGGCATGCTGCATTCCATGGGATTCCAAAGAGTCAGACACAACTGAGTGAACTGAATTGAAATGAAAAAGTTACTTATTATTGTAACTTTTGGTGAAGAAATTCTATTACTTTCAGGTTTGACTTTAAATCAAGTGTTATGAATGCACACTATGGGGCACTATGCAGCTCTTAACATGAATG
Source organism: Oryx dammah (assembly GCF_014754425.2). Classification (NCBI taxonomy): domain Eukaryota; kingdom Metazoa; phylum Chordata; class Mammalia; order Artiodactyla; family Bovidae; genus Oryx; species Oryx dammah. Next base: position 1,427,104 of record NW_024070196.1, read on the forward strand.
AAGACTATCTCTATACATTGCTCTGGCATAAAGTCCAGAAAATATGGTTATATGAAGAGAGGTTATAAGTGGTAATAAGGGAGATAGGAAAAGCAAGATGGTGAAAGTGAATGCAGTGTGTTAACATTTATCTAAATAAAAATATATAGTCTTGCTTTCCTTAAAGAAAAAACAGTTAGCAAATAAATTATTATTTTATAAAGGTTTTCATTTTGATGAAGGAGAAAAGTGATACAACTTTAGACTTCCTTGAATATGCTTGTTTTCTAGATTGGACTACAGAAGCAAATATTTTTCATAAGTATACAATAAAACAAAAAATTTAACTTTGAAAATTAAAAGTAAAATTAAAAAATGGCTTAAAATTTGTACTTATTTAGTAGCATTTTCACACAAAGATTAAATCATTCCAAGTGATCTTAAAACATAGTACTTTTGGTTCTCTCTCTAGTATGATATTTACACACACACACACACATATATATCCACAGAACAAAAAAATGTACAAAATATTTTCGATAATTTGGAGATTACATTTTTGCAGGTATTATTGGTATTGGTGTTCTAATAGTGTTGTATTTACATTGTAAAATGAATCAAGTGAATCATGCTTGTGTCTTTGAAAAAAATCAAGATTTGGGGCTTGGTTAAAACTAATCACATGTGAGTGTGTGCTAAGTTACTTTAGTCGTGCCTGATTCTCTGTCACCAGACTGGCAGGACTGTAGCCTGCCAGTCTTCTCTGTCCATGGGATTCTCCAGGCAAGACTACTGAAATAGGTTTTCATGCCCTCCTCCAGAGAATTTTCCTGACCCAGGGATCAAACCTGCATCTCTTAAGTCTCCTGCATTGGCAGACAGGTTCTTTACCACTAGTGCTATCCTTAGAAGACCTAAACTAATCACACATCACATTAATAACATTATGTTGTACCTGGTTTAATCTGAATTTGAGTTGGAAGTATCAGTACAAACTCGTGATACATTTTTGTCTCACACAGAAAACCTAGAAACAATGACTAGACAACTATTTATGAGCACAACTAGCAGCTGTTTGCAACTATTTTTCTTGAAAAAGAGCTAAGCCACTTAAGAAGAGACTTATTCCAAGTGCTGGGCAGAAGCAAGAAGAAGGAAGGAAGCTATCAAGTACTACTAATATCATATCAAAAAGATACAAGTGTTGATTTGAATAAGCTGATTGAAATAAACTGTTTGAACATATTCCATAATAATGCTAAAGAAAAATAAAATCTCATTGGTAGCTATTGAGGGATGCTAAGGAAACAATTAATTATAGTAAAAATTGGGGACTTTTCTATGCAAGCAATACCTTAGTTTAGCAAAATAGTTGATTTGGGGATGTATTTTTCATCCTAGGTATATTCCAGCTCCCAAAGAAGGAATAATAAAAGAAACATAGTATGTTGCAGAAAGGGAAGAGGAGCTTAATAGACTCTTTGATGAGGGTGAAGCAGGAGAGTGAAAAAGCTAGTTTAAAACTCAGTATTCAAAAAACTAACATCATGACATCTGGTCCCATCACTCATAGCAAATAGATGGAGAAAAAGTGAAAACGGGCAAATTTTCTTCGGCTCCAAAATCACTGCAGATGGTGACTGCAGCCATGAAATTAAAACATGTTTGCTCCTTGGAAGGAAAGCTGTGACAAATATAGACAGGACAGCATATTAAAAAGCAGAGATATCACTTTGCCAACAAAGGTCCATGGAGGCAAATCTATGGTTTTCCCAGTGATCATGCACAGATATGAGAGTTGCATCATAAAGAAGGCTGCATATTGAATAATCGATGCTTCCAAATTGCAGTGCTAGAGAAGACCCTTGAGAGTCCCTTGGACTACTAGGAGATCAAATCTATCAATACCAAAGGAAATTAACCCTGAATATTCATTGGAAGGACTGATGCTGAAGCTGAAGCTCCAATACTTTGGCTACCTTATGTGAAGAGCTGACTTACTGAAAAAGACCTTGATCCTGGAAAAGACTGAGGGCAGGAGAAGGAGGCAACAGAGGATGAGATGGTTAGAGGGCTTTACCAACACAATGGACAAGAGTTTGAGCACACTCTGGGAGACAGTGAAAGACAGGGAAGCTGGCATGCTGCAGTCCATGGGGTCTCAAAGAGTTGGACACAACTTAGCTGATGAACAACAGCAATCATGTTGCAATCCCTCACGAGTTTAGTGATCCAAGGTACACTGATAAAGGGCTGACATCACAAATAAGAGACAAACAGACATTTGGACCTTCTGATGAACAACTCTGAAGAGGTTTCACCAAACAAACAGACAAAACTATAAAGCCATGATTCTTAATCCAGTTGAATTCTCTAGGTATCATTACTGATTAACAGGACATATAAGGAACAAATGATCTTGTTTAATGACAACACAGCTTATAATCTTCAAAATCATAGTGATCTATTTTCTTAAAAGAAAAAACACAAAAGGCACAATGGAAAAATATGTAATAGATGTTGAGATTTATTTAGAAACTGATGCAAACTGCTTTAAAAACAAGTTTGGAAATACAAATCTTGATTAGACATTTTAGTTAAACAAATTGCTATTATATTTTATAGCATAATAATAACATTGTGGTTATAATGTAAGGAAAAGACTTCTCACAGAGATATACATTAAAATATTTACAGATACAATGATGAAAAGAGTAGGATTAGCATCAAAATAATCCTGGGGTAGCAGTGAGCAAGTAAATAGATGAAAATAATTGAACATGAACTGATCATAGCTGAAGCTGATTAATAGATCTTCAAGTTCATTATACAATTCTCGTCACAATTATATGCATTTGAACATTGCATACAGTATGAATTTAAAATGGCATTATGGTTAAATAACCTTAGGGGAAAACAGAAACCTTTATTATACAATAAGAAATCTATAGACAAGTTAAGCATTTGAATAAAGCATGTGGAAGAGAACAGAAACATCAAACATGTGTTTCCAAGCAAGGAAGGAGGAAGTAGCTATTAATAAAATTATGTCAATATAATTTTAAAAATTATATCTAGAATTAATTTTTTGAAAAGATCAATAATGTGTTTTAAAATTCTACAACCAGTCAAACAATAAGCAAAAAATTAGCTTAGGGAATTAAGAATAATAAGGAACATATAAACAAAGGGCTTTAGAATTTTTTATGAAAATTATACAACACTAAACTAACACATATGAAAACCTTATACAAATATATATTTCTGAATTTAACTTTAAAATGTTAGAAATTTGAATAGTGCTCATGAAAAGTATATAAAATTAGTAAGAAAACAAAAAAGTCTCCAAATAGAAATCTAATAAAGAGCTATACTTTATCTTGTTTTGAAATGTATCATAAGAGAGGATTAAATAAAAATGTATTATATAAGAAAAGAAAGAGATCAATAGGAATTGAACACAAAATTCAGATAGACATATGTTTTAAGTTTTTGTTTTTTTTTCAATTAATGTTTATTGGAGTACATAGTTGCTTTACAATGTTGTGTTAGTTTCAGCTGTACAGCAAAGTGAATCAGCTATTTGTTGTCGTTTTTAAGTCACTCAGTCATCTCTGACTATTTACAACTTCATTGACTGCAGCATGCCAGCCTTCCCTATCCTTTACTATCTTCCAGAGTTTGCTCAAACTCATGTCCATTGATTTGGTGATGCCATCCAACCTTCTCATCCTCTGTCACCCTCTTCTCCTCCTGCCCTCAATATTTCCCAGCATCAATGTCTTTCCCATTGAGTCAGCTGTTTGCATCAGGTGGCCAAAGTATTGCAGCCTCAGCTTTAGCATCAGTCCTTCCAATGAATATTCTGGGTTGGTCTTCTTTAAGATTGATTGGTTTGATTCCCTTGCAGTTCAAGGGACTCTCAATGGTCTTCTCCAGCACCACAGTCTGAAAGCATCAATTCTTCGGTGCTCAGCCTTCTTTATGGACTAACTCTTACATCCATACATGACTACTGGAGGAAATACAACAGCTTTGACTACACAGGGCTTTATCAGCAAAGAATCAACTATATGTGTACTTGTATCCCCTCTTATTTAGCCTTCCTGTTTAGGTCACCACACAGCACTGAGTAGAGTTCCCTGTGCTACACGCACTGGGTACCTATTTTATACATAATAGTGCATATAGTCATTCCCAATGTCACAATCCATCCCACCCTCTCTTTCACACTTGATCTCCATACTTTTGTTCTCCACATCATGCCTCCACATAGGCACGATGTTCATCTGCACCATTTTTTAAAGATTGTACATAAAAGTGATATTATACTTTTTTTTTTCTCTCTTTCTGACTTCCTTCACTGTAAGACAGGCTCTGGGTCCATCCACATCTCTGAAAATGGCACAATATAGCACTTTTTATGGTTAAGTAACATTACATTATATTTATATCTATATAGCATATTGATATTCAATCCACTGTTGATGTACATTGGGGTTGCTTCCATCCTGGCTATTGTAAATAGTGTTGCAATGAACATGGGATCCATGTATCTCTTTGAATTGTAGTTTTCTCAGGATATATGCCCAGGAGTTGAATTGCTGAGTCATATGATAGTTTTATTTTTAGTTTCTTGAGGACCCTGCATACACTTCTCCATTGTGGTTATATCAGTCTACATCTCTAACAACAGTGTAAGATAGGTCCCTTTACACTCTCTCCAGAATTTATCATTTGTAACTTTTTATGATGACCATTCAGAATGGTATGAAGTGATACCTCACTACAGTTTTGATTTGCCATTATCTAATAATTAGTAATGGTGGAGAGTTCTCACAAAATGCAGTCCACAGGAGAAGGGAATGGCAAACCACTTCATTATTCTTGCCCAGAGAACCCCATAAACAGCATGAAAGGCAAAAAGATATGACTCTGAATGATGAACTCCTCAGGTCTTTAGGTGCCCAATATGCTACTGGAGAAGACTGGAGAAATAACTCCAAAAAGAATGAAGAGACAGAGGCAAAGCAAAAGCAATGCCCTGTTGTGGATGTGACTCGTGAGGAAGCTAAAATTGGATGCTCTTAAGATCAATACTGAATAGGAACCTAGAGTATTCGGTTCACAAATCAAGGTAAATTCAGTTCATTCAGTTGCTCAGTGATGTCTGACTCTTTGTAACCCCAAGGACTGTAGCACGCCAGGCTTACCTGTCCATCACCAACTCCTGGACCGTGGTCAAACTCATGTCCATCTATTCTGTGATATCATCCAATCATCTCACCCTCTGTTGTCCCCTTCTCCTCTTGCCTTCAATTGTACCCAGCATCAGGGTCTTTCCAAAAGAACCAATTCTTTGAATCAGGTGACCAAAGTATGGGAACTTAAGTTTCAACATCAATACTTTCAATGAATATTCATGACTGATTTTGCTTAGGATTGACTGGTTATATCTCCTTGCAGCCCAAGGGACTCTCAAGAGTCTTCTCCAACACCACAGTTCAAAACCACTGATTCTTTGGTGCTCAGCTTTCTTTATAGTCCAACTCTCACATCCATATATGACCACTGGAAAACCAAAGGTTTGACTGGACAGAACTTTTTAGACAAAGTAATGTCCATGCTTTTTAATATGCTGTCTAGATTGCGCATAGCTTTTCATCCAAGGAGCAAGCGTCTTTTCCTTTCATGCCTACAGTCACCATCTGGAATAATTTTGGAGCCCAGAAAAATAAAATCTCTCACTGTTTCCCATTGTTTCCCCATCTATTTGCCATGAAGTGATGGGACAGAATGCCATGATCTTAGTTTTCTGAATGTTGAGTTTTAAGCCAAATTTTTTATTCTCCTCTTTCACTTTTATCAAGAGGCTCTTTAGTTCTTCTTTGTTTTGTACCATAAGGGTGGTGTCATCTGCATATCTGAGGCTATTGATATTTCTCCCAGCAATCTTGATTCCAGTTTGTGCTTCATCCAGCCAGGCATTTTGCATGATGTGCTCTGCGAATAAGTTAAATAACCAGGGTAATAATATACAGCCTTGAAGTACTCCTTTCCCAATTTGGAACCAGTCTGTTTCTCCATGTCCAGGTCTAAGCAAATTAGAAATGGTCAAACAGGATTGGCAACAGTGAACATTGACATTTCAGGAATCATGAACTAAAATGGACTAGAATGAGCAAATTTAATTCAGATGATCATTATATCTACTACAGCAGTCAAGAATCGAAGGGATTCTTCCCTTCTAAGAGAATAAATGGAGTAGCCTTCATAGTCACAAAAAGAGTCTGAAATGCAGTACTTGGCTGCAATCTCAAAAATGGCAGAATGATCTCTATTTGTTTCCAAGGCAAACCATTTAGTATCACAATAATCCAAGTCTATGCCACAACCACTAATGCCAAAGAAGTTGAATGGGTCTGTGAAGACTTACAAGACTTCCTAAAGCTAACACACACACGAACACACACACAAATTATGTCCTTTTCATCATAGGGGACTGAGATACAAAAGTAGGAAGTCAAGAGAGATCTGGAGTAACAGGAAAGTTTGGCCTTAGAGTACAAAATGAAGCAGTACAAAGGCTATCACAGTTTTGCCAAGAGATCGAACTGGTCATAGCAAACACCCTTTTCCAACAACACAAGAGAAGACTCAACATATGGACATCACCAGATGGTCAATACTGAAATCAGATTATATTTTTTGCAGCCAAAGATGGAGAAGCTCTATACAGTCAGCAAAAGCAAGACCGAGAGCTTACTGTGGCTCATGAACTCCTTATTACCAAATTCAGACTTAAATTGAAGAAAGTAGGGAAAACCACTAGACCATTCAGGAATGATGTAAATCAAATCCCTATGACAATGCAGTGGAAGTGACAATTAGATTCATGGGATTGGATCTGATATAGTGCCTGAAGAACTAAGGATGGAGGTTCGTGACATTGTACAGGAGGCAGTGTTTAAGACCATCCCAAAGAAGAAGAGAGGCAAAAAGCTTGTCCAAGGAGGCCTGACAAACAGCTATGAAAAGAAGAGAAGCAAAAGCCCAAGGAGAAAAGGAAAGATATACTCATTTGAATGCAGAGTTCCAGCAAATAGGAAGGAGAGATAAGAAAGCCTTCCTCAGTGACCAGTGCAAAGAAATAGAGGAAAACAAGAGTGGGAATGATGAGAGGTCTCTTCAAGAAAATTAAAGATACTAAGGGAACATTTCATGCAAAGTTGGGCTCGATAAAGAACAGAAATGGTATGGACCTAACAGAAGCAGAAGATATTAAGAAGAGGTGGCAAAAATACACAGAAGACCTATACAAAAAAAATTATTAATGACCCAAATAAACACAATTGTATGATCACTCACCTAAAGCCAGACATCCTGAAATGTAAAATCAAGTGGGCCTTAGAAAGCATCACTATGAACAAAGCTAGTAGAAGTGATGTAACTCCAGTTGAGCTATATCAAATCCTGAAAGATGATGCTGTGAAAGCACTACACTCAATATGCCAGCAAATTTGGAAAACTCAGCAGTGGCCACAGGACTGGAAGAAGTCAGTTTTCATTCCAATCCCAAAGAAAGACAATGCCAAAGATTGCTCAAACTATCACACAATTGCACTCATTTCACATGCTACTAAAATAATGCTCAAAATTCTCCAAGCCAGGCTTCAACAGTACCTGAAACATGAAATTCTAGATATTCAAGCTGTATTTAGAAAAGGCAGAGGAACTAGAGATAAATTTCCAATGTTCTAATGGATCATAGATAAACAATAGAGTTCCAGAAAAACCTCTGCTTCTTCTTTAGTGACTATGCCAAAGTCTTAGACTGTGTGGATCACAAAAAAACTGTGGAAAATTCTTCAAGTGATGGGTATACCAAACTACCTTACCTGCTTCCTGAGAAAGCTGTATGCAGGTCAAGAAGCAACAGTTAGAACTGGGCATGAAACATTGGACTGGTTCCAAATCAGGAAAGGAGCAATTCAAAGATGCATATTGTCACCCTGTTTAGTTAACATATATGTAGAATCAGTCAGTCAGTTCAGTCACTCAGTCATGTCTGACTCTTTGTGACCCCATGAATTGCAGTATGCCAGGCCTCCCTGTCCATCACCAACTCTCAGAGTTCACCCAAACTCATGTCCATCGAGTCGGTGATGCCATCCAGCCATCTCATCCTCTGTCATCCCCTTCTCCTCCTGCCCCTAATCCCTCCCAGCATCAGCGTCTTTTACAATGAGTCAACTCTTCACATGAGGTGGACAAAGTATTGGAGTTTCAGCTTTAGCATCAGTCCTTCCAATGAACACCCAGGACTGATCTCTTTTAGGATGGACTGGTTGGATCTCCTTGCAGTCCAAGGGACTCTCAAGAGTTTTCTCCAACACCACAGTTTTTTCACAGTCCAACTCTCACATCCATACATGACTACTGGAAAAACCATATCCTTGACTAGATGGACCTTTGTTGGCAAAGTAATGTCTCTGGTTTTGAATATGCTATCTAGGTTGGTCAAAACTTTCCTTGTAAGGAGTGAACGTCTTTTAATTTCATGGCTGCAATCACCATCTGCAGTGATTTTGGAGCCCCAAAAAACAAAGTCTGACACTGTTTCCTGTTTCCCCATCTATTTGCCATGAAGTGATGGAACAAGATGCCATGATCTTAGTTTTCTGGATGTTGAGTTTTAAGCCAACTTTTTCCACTCTCATCTTTCACTTTCATCAAGAGGCTTTTTAGTTCCTTTTCACTTTCTGCCATAAGGGTGGTGACATTTGCATATCTGAGGTGCCAGGAGCCACCACGGGAGATCCCACCCATGACAAGGTCATATGGAAGAGAACTGTTAAGCAAGGCTTCAGAATTCAAGGGGCTCCCTAGGCTTTCTCAAGCATCTACCCCAAAACCAGAATGTCTGTTTTACTATTTCATGACTTTCACCAAGTCCTCTGACATTAACAGCGTGCTAACCCTGACCACCTTTCTCTGGAGAAAATCAACTTAGGGCTATAGCCAATAAGTCTCCCGGACATGAGAGGAATATTTCAAATCAAACCCCTTCTGTTAGCATTCTAGCTTGCTTGGCAGGTATATCCAGAATTTTACAGCTATGCATGTGATTATTTACAGCCTCCCAACTGTGAGAGGCACGGAAAGCCTAAAACATAGAGCCTTTGAAAGAGTTAAAAGTTATTAGAGTAGTGCTGGTGTAGGATTTCATTATTGGGCCAATGCTTGTTGCTAAGTTCCCATATCTCTTATCCACTGTGCACCTGGGAATGCATTAGTTAACATAGTGAGAATGTAAGAAAAACAAGTGTAGCCTTGAATTTAACCACATTAGATCTTTGAGCTAATTGGTTCTTTCCTGTAACTCACTGCACCTTTACTCTGTGAGAAATGTAACTCTGTTTAGCATTTTCTGAGGCTGACATAGATTAGAATTATAAAGAAAAGACACTTTGAGGGAAAATAAGTTTTCTGGTTGAGCAGCCTTTATCAAAAGAGGGTCATAAAATGTTCACAGGCCTCCAAGGCCAAGATACTGTACACAAAATCATTTGTGGGAAAGGTATGCAGAAAAATCCTGGTTTTGATAAGGGCAAAACTGCTGGAATGTTTGGACTGACTCTGTATGACCTTGCATCTTTCATTTCCCTCTATGTATAAGGCAAGGTATAAAAGTACCTTTTAAAATAAAGCTATTGGGCCTCGCTCACCGAAGCAGCTTGGTCTCCCTGTGTCAATCATTCTCTCTCTCCCTCTCACTCTCTTTTTCAGGCTGATCCCTTGGAGCATAGAGGCTCCCTGCATTCATTTATCTGCCCAGGTTTCTAAGACCTGAACGGGAAGATGTTCTGCGTCTTCACCCCCTCAGGAGACCGGGAGGGCACCTGTGGCCTCCGTGAACAGGGCAAACTTCTTGTCTCAGTTTTATTGGCTTTCTATGTAAACCAAGGAATATCAGCTTCTTTCTCTCCTCTATTTTCTTATCTTCAACTTTCTTTCCTTATCTCTCTCTAAATCAATCACCTATGCCATTTCTCCTTCGGGTTTCCCTGGATCCTGCAGGGGCTGGACCCCGGCACTGAGGTTATTGATATCTCTCCCAGCAATCTTGATTCCAGCTTCTTCCAGCCCAGCGTTTCTCATGATGTACTCTGCATAGAAGTTAAATAAGCAGGGTAACAATATACAGCCTTGATGTGCTCCTTTTCCTATTTGGAACCAGTCTATTGTTCTATGTCCAGTTCTAACTGTTGCTTCCTGACCTGCATATAGGTTTCTCAAGAGGTGGGTAAGGTGAGTACATCATGTGAAATGCTGGTCTGAATGAAGTACAAGCTGGAATCAAGATTGCTGTGAGAATAACCTCAGATATGCAGATGACACCACTCTTATGGTAGAAAATGAAGAAGTATTAAACAGTCTCTTTATTTAGGATCCAAAATCACTGCAGATGGTGACAAGCCATGAAATGAAAAGACATTTTTCCTTGGAAGCAAAGCTATGCCCAATCTAGACAGCATATTAACAAGGAGAGACATTACTTTGCCAACAAATGTCCGTCTATTCAAAGCTATGAGTTTTCCAGCAGTCATGTATGGATGTGGGAGTATAAATATCTATATAAAGATAGCTGAGTGCTGAAGAATTGAGTTTTGAACTGTGGTGTTGGAGAAGACTCTTAAGAGTCCCTTGAACTGCAATGAGATCAAACTAGTCAATCCTAAAGGAAATCAGTCCTGAATATTCATTGAAAGTACTGATGCTGAAGCTGAAGCTCCAATATTTTGGCCACCTGATGCTAAAATCTGACTCATTTGAAAGGACCCTCATGCTGGGGATGATTGAAAAGGCAGGAGAGAGGAGGACAGAGAATGAGATGGTTGGATGGCGTCACCGACTTGATGGACATGAGTTTGAGCAAGCTCCAGGAGTTGGTGATAGACAGGGGACCCTGGTATGCTGCATTCCATGTGGTAAAAAAGAGTGGGACACGATTGTGGGATTGAACAGAAGTGAATAATGAGTTATATTGTGAATCTTTTCATCTGGTTTTTAGCCATTTGTATGGTTTCTTTGGGAGAAAGTCTATTTAGACTGTCTACTCATTTTTTATTGAGTTTCTTTCTTTCTTTCTTTTTTTTAAATTGAAGTACAAGAGCTGTTTGTATATTTTGGAGATTAATCCCTTGTTGATCACCTTTTATGTAAATATTGCTCCCATTTTGAAGGTTGTCTTTTCATCTTGTTTATGGATTTCTTTGCTGTGCAAAAGCTCTTAAATTTAATTTAGTCCAATTTGCTTATTTTTTCCTGTTTTTATTACTCTAGGAAGTAGGTTCAAAAAGAGCTTGCTGTGATTTATGTCAAAGAGTTTTCTGCCTATGTTTACCTCCAAGAGTTTTATAGTGTCTGGCCTTACAGTTAGATTGTTAAGCCATTTTGAGTTTATTCTGTGTATTAGGATGTGTTCTAATTTCCATGGAGCTCTCCAGTTTACCAGCACCATTTACTGGATAGACTGTTTTTTCTCCATATGTTATTTTTTCCTCCTTTGTCGTGTATCAGGTAACTTTGGGGTCTGAGTTATCTCTGGGCTTTCGATCCTGTTTCACAGATCCATTTCTGTTTTTGTGCAAGTACCATACTATCTTGATTACTGTAGTTTTATAATAGAGTCTAAAAACAAGAAGCATTATTCCTCCAATTCTGTTTTTCTTCTTAAGATTGCTTTGGCTATTTAGGTTCTTTTGTGTCTCTAAATGAATTTTAAGATTTCTTTGTTCTAACTCAGTGAAAAAATGCCATTGGTAGTTTGACAGGAATTGCATTAAATCTGTAGATGCTTTGGGTACTATAGTCATTTTCATAATATTAATTCTTCCAATCCAAGAACATGGTATATCTCTCCATGTGTTTGTGTCATCTATAATTTATTTCATTACTATCTTATACTTTCCTGAATTCATGTTTTTTGCCTTCTTAGGTAAATGTATTCCTAGGTATTTTACTCTTTTTGTTGCTGTGGTAAATGGGATTGTTTCCTTAATTTCTCTTTATCTTTCATTGTTAGTGTGTGGAAATGCAGAAGATAGTGAATTAACTTTGAATCCTGCAAGTTTACCAAATTTATTGATTAGTTCTAATACTTTTCTGGTGATGTTTGGAATTTTCAATGTATAGTATCATGTCATCTGCAAACAGTAACAATTTTACATCTTTTCTGATTTGGAATACTTTTTTTTTTTTTCCTACTCTGATTTTCATGTTAAGACTTCAAAAACTAAATTGAATAATAGTGGCAAGAATGCACATTTTTGTCTTATTCCTGATTCTACAGGAAATGCTTAAATTTATTTTTTTCACCATTGAGAATGCTGTTTGCTGTGCATTTGCTGTATATGGTCTCTATTGTGTTGAGACAGATTTCCTCTATGCCCATTCTCTGGAGAGTTTTTATCATAAATGGGTATTGAATTTTGTCAAATGCTATTTTTGCATCTATTGAGGTGATCATATTGTTTTGTTCTTTAGTATGTTAATGTGGTATATCACATTGATTGATTTGTATATACTGTAGAATTGTTTCATCATTGGGGTAAACCCCACTTGATTCTTTTGATGGGTTATTGGATTCATTGGAAGTAATAAATAGATTCGAGGGATTAGGTCCAATAGACAGAGTCCTGAATAGCTATGAACAGAGATTCATAACATGGTACCGGAAGTAACGTGAAAGTTTCTAAGTCATGTTTGACTCTTTGTGACCTCACAGACTGTATAGTCCATGGAATTCTCCAGGCTAGAATATTGGAGTGGGTAGCCTTTCCCCTCTCCAGGGGATCTTCCCAACCCAGAAATCAAACCCAGGTGGTCTCACACATTGCAGGCAGACTCCTTACCAGCTGAGCCACAAGGGAAGCACAAGAATACTGGGTGGGTAGCCTATTCATTCCCCAGCAGATCTTCCTGACACAGAAATTGAACTATGGTCTCCTGCATTGCAGGCAGATTCTTTACCAACTGAGCTATCAGGGAAGCACTATGTTATAGGAGGCAGATGGTACAAAACCATCCCCAATAAAAAGAAACACAAAAAGGCAAAATGGTTTTCTGAGGAGGCCTTACAAATAGCTGAGAAAAAAAGAGAAGCAAAAGTCAAAGAGGAAAAGGAAAGGTATAACCATCTAAATGCAGAGTTCCAAGAATATCATGATGGGAATACCAGATCATCTTACCTGCCTCCTGAGAAGCTTATATGCACGTCAAGAAGCAACACATAGAACTGGACATGGAATAACAGACTGGCTCAAATTGGGAAAGGAGTATATTAAGGCTGTATATTGTCATTCTGCTTATTTAACTTATATGCAGAGTACATCATGTGAAATGCCAGGCTGGATGAAGCACAAGCTGGAATCAAGATTGCCAGGAGAAATATAAATAATTTCAGATATGCAGATGACACTACCCTTATGGCTGAAAGTGAAGAAGAACTTAAAGGGCCTCTTGATGAAAGTGAAAGAGGAGAGTGAAAAAGTTGGCTTAAAACTCAACGTTCAAAAATCCTGATGCAAAGAACTGACTCCTTGAAAAAGACCCTGATGCTGGGAAAGACTGGAGGCAGGATAAGAAGGGGATGACAAAGGATGAGACGGCTGAATGGCATCACTGACTCGATGGACATGAGTTTGAGCAAGCTTCTGGAGTTGGTGATGGACAAGGAAACCTGGTGTGCTGCAGTCCATGGGGTCTAAAAGATTCGGATATGACTGAGTGACTGAACTGAGTCTGAGATGGCATCCAGTCCCATCACTTCATGGCAAATAGTTGGGGAAACAGTGGTAGATTTTATTTTCTTGGGCTCCACAATCACTGCCTATGGTGACTGCAGCCATGAAATTAAGAGACATTTGCTCCTTGGAAGAAAAGCTATGACCAACTTAGACAGCATAATAAAAAGCAGAGATATTACTTTGCCGAAAAATTCTGTCTAGTGAAAGCTGTGATTTTTCCAGTAGTCATGTGAGAGTTGGACCATAAAGAAAGCTGAGTAGTTAAGAATTGATGCTTTTGAAATATGCTGTTGGAGAGACTCGTGAGAGTCCCTTGGACTACAAGGAGATCAAACCAGTCAATCTTAAGGGGAATCAATCCTAAATATTCATTAGAAGGGCTGATGCTGAAGCTGAAGTTCCAATACTTTGACCACCTGATGCAAAGGGCTGACTCATTAGAAAAGACTGAAGGCAGGAGGAGAAGGGGATGACAAAGAATGAGATGGTTGGATGGCATCACCGACTTGATGGACATGAGTTTGAGCAAACTCCAGGAGTGGATGATGGATAGGGAGGTCTATCATGCTGCAGTCCATGGGGTCACATGAATGAGTGACTGAACTGACCGAACTGGATGCCACTGGGAGGAAAAAAAAACCAACATTTTTTTCTCATTTTTTGTCTTTGATTTTTCTTTCCCTGTTCAGTTTGAACAGTTCTTTCATTGAAAGAACTAATGTAATCCATTATGCTTACTGAAATAATCGAATTTATTTCTACCATTCTTATTTTTCAAACGTTGTATTTGTCTTGTTTTTATGTTTATTTTAATTTCTCCTATTTACCCTCTTTTGGATTTTTCCCCCATTGGTATTTTTTATTCCTATATTCTTCCTGATGAGGGTTAAAGAGGAGAGTGAAAAAGTTGACTTAAAACTCAATATTCAGCTCTGTGAAAAATATCGTTGGTAGCTTGATAGGGATTGCTTTGAATCTATAGATTGCTTTGGGTAGTATACTCATTTTCAGTATATTGATTCTTCCAATCCATGAACATGGTATATTTCTCCATCTATTAGTGTCCTCTTTAATTTCTTTCACCAGTGTTTTATAGTTTCCTATATATAGGTCTTTAGTTTCTTTAGGGAGATATATTCCTAAGTATTTTGTTCTTTTCGTTGCAATGGTGAATGGAATTATTTCCTTAATTTCTCTTTCTATTTTCTCATTATTAGTGTATAGGAATGCAAGGGATTTCTGTGTGTTGATTTTATATCCTGCAACTTTACTATATTCACTGATTAGCTCTAGTAATTTTCTGGTGGAATCTTTAGGGTTTTCTATGTAGAGGATCATGTCATCTGCAAACAGTGAGAGTTTTACTTCTTCTTTTCCAATTTGAATTCCTTTTATTTCTTTTTCTGCTCCACTGCTGGGCATACACACTGAGGAAACCAGAATTGAAAGAGACACGTGTACCCCAATTGCAGCACTGTTTATAATAGCCAGGACATGGAAGCAACCTAGATGTCCATCAGCAGATGAATGGATAAGAAAGCTGTGGTACATATACACAATGGAGTATTACTCAGCTATTAAAAAGAATACATTTGAATCAGTTCTAATGAGGTGGATGAAACTGGAGCCGATTATACAAAGTGAACTAAGCCAGAAAGAAAAACACCAATACAGTATAATAACACATATATATGGAATTTAGAAAGATGGTAACAATAACCCTGTATGTGAGACAGCAAAAGAGACATAGATGTATAGCACACTCTTTTGGAGTATTTGGGAGAGGGAGAGGGTGGGATGATTTGAGAGAATGGCATTGAAACATGTATAATATCATATATGAAATGAATCACCAGTCCAGGTTCGATGCATGATACTGGATCCTTGGGGCTGGTGCACTGAGATGACCCAGAGGGATAGTATGGGGAGGGAGGACGGAGAGGAGTTCAGGATGGGGAACACATGTATATCTGTGGTGGGTTCATATTGATGTATTGCAAAACCAATACAATATTGTAAAGTAATTAACCTCCAATTAAAATAAATAAATTTATATTTAAAAATAATAAGAAAAATAAAAAGTCAACCAGCCAAAAAAAAAAAAACACTCAATATTCAAAATCTAAGATCATGGCATCTGGTCCCATCACTTCATGGCAAATAAAAGGGGGAAAAGTGGAAACAGTAGCAAATTTTGTTTTCTTGGGCTCCAAAATTACTGCAGATGGTGACTGCAGCCATGTAATTAAAAGACACTTGCTCCTTGGAAGTAAAGCTATGACAAAACAAGACTGTGAATTAAAAGATAGAAACATCATTTTGCCAACAAACGTCTATATAGTCAAAGCCCTGGTTTCTCCAACATTCACGCATGGATGTGAGAGTTTGAGCATAAAGAATGATGTTTTGAGTTGTGCTGGAGAAGACTCTTTTGAGTCCCTTAGACTGAAAGGAGATCAAATAACAATTCTATAGGGAATCAACCTGAATATTCATTGGAATGACTGATGCTGAAGCTGAAGCTCCAATATTTTTGCCACCTGATGCAAAGAGCTGGCTTATTGGAAAAGTCCCTGATGCTGGGAAAGATTGAAGGCAGGAGGAAAAGGGGGCAGTAGAGATAAGATGGTTGGATAATGTCACTGACTCAATGGACACAAGTTTGAGAAAACTCTGGGAGATAATGAATGACAGGGAAGCCTGGTGTGTTTCAGTCTATGGGATCAAAAAGAGTTGGACAGAACTTAGCAACTGAACAAGAACAACAAAGAAATTTGAAAGTTTAAGAGTTTATTTTTTATCCCTGTCAGCATTTATTATAAAATTTAGCATTCATTCTTTTAAAAAGTTTAACATTACTAATTTATCATAATCTTAGATATTACAAGGAAATTAGAAGTTTGACTCTCCTTATTCCCTTCTATCATGCATGTTAGTCTTATCCATATTTAATTTTATATTTGTCATTAAATTAAACATAATATCATGTTTTTATGGAAATTTTCAACTTACAATTTACCCCCATATTTATCAATCTCTGATTACCATTCTTTTATGCATTTCAGGCTATCTTTTTGGGATTACATTTGCTTTCTTAGCTTCCTCTTAATAAGGAAGGCGTTAAATGTTCTGTTCGTTTGAAGTGGTTTTATTATGATTGAAAGGCAATTTCACTATTTGATCAACAATTGAATTACCTCTGTCCTTTGAGGAGATTAGTACATGATCTTCTGTTTTCAATAGTGGTTGGTACAAATATCAGTCAATACATTATTATTTTGCAGCAAATTTGCTATTTGTCTCTGGCACATCTTTAGATCTTTTGTCTTTGATATTTTGCAGTTCACTATGATATGCCTATGTAAGAATTTGTTTAACTGTGATGTTTAACAGATTTCTGACTGTGAATCTGTTGTCTTTCAACAATTTAGGAAACCCCTCCATCATTATATCTACAAAATTGTTGGGGAGTGGCCAAGTCAAAATGGCAGAATAAAAGGACATGGAGTTTACCTCTTTTCAGAAGTACATCAATAATATATCCACAGGGTGGGAGGGAGACTCAAGAGGTGGGGGATATATGCATACATATAGATGACTCACTGGGTTTTACAGCAGAAACCAGCACAACATTGTAAAGCAATTATACTTCAACTAAAAAAGGAATAGAATAGAATCAAACTCCACACCTGCCAGAGATGCTCAGAGGACTCAGACAAAACCTTGTGGGCACCAGGATCCAAAGACTGACTCCAGGATCCAGACCCCACAGAGACTGAGCCAGACCTGCCTGTGAGTGTTTGAGTGTCTCCTGTGGAGGCACAGGTCAGCAATGGCTTGCCGTGGGGACATGGGCTCTTGCTGTAGCAGACCTGGGACATGATGCATGTGACATAAGCCCTCTTGGGAGGAGGTTTCCTTTAGCCCAACCACAGATCCACCAAGCAGATGACCCACAAACTGTAGAACAGTTATACCAAATAAATTCTCGCACTGTTAAGAAAGTTCTAGGACCCAAGCAGATTTCCTAACCTGAGGATGCAGGAAAGGGACTGAAAACCCCCAAGGAATTTGCCTCTGGAGGCCATTGGGAATTGATTACAAAACTTCCACAAAACTGGGGAAACAGACTCTTGGAGGGAACAAAGAAAACCTTGTGCACACCAGGACCCAGGAGAAAGGAGCAGTGTTCTCACAAGAGACTGAGCCAGATTTGCCTGTGAGAGTCCAGGAATCTCTGGTGGATGCATGTGTCGACAGTGGCCTGCTTCAGTGTCAGGGACACTGAATACAACAGTGCTGGCAAAAATCCTTTTGAAGGAAGTTGCCATTACCGCCATTATCCTTACCATAGTTTGGCCTCAGGCCAAACAAGAGAGAGGGAACACAGACCTGCCCATCAACAGAAATTGGATTAAAGATTTATGAGCATGCCAATCCCCTTCAGAAAAAGACCCAGATTCCCCCATAGTCAGGCTCTTTCATCAGGAAGTTTCCACAAGCCTCTTATCCTTATCTATCAGAGAGCAAATAGAATGAAATACACATTCATAGAAAACTAACCAAGCTGATCACATGGATCACAGCCTTTTCTAACTCAAAGAAACTATAAGCCATGCCATGTAGGGCTTCCTGAGACAGACGGATCATGGTGGAGAATTTTGACAAAACAAAATGTGGTCCACTGGAGAAGGGAATGGCAAACAACTTCAGTATTCTTTCCTTGAGACTGCCATGAACAGTATGAAAAGGCAAAAAGATATGACACTGAAAGATGAACTCCCCAGGTCAGTGGGTGCCCAATACACTACTGGAGAAGAGTGGAAAAATAACTCCACAAAGAACTAAGAGATGGAGCCAAAGTGAAAACAACAGTCAGTTGTGGATGTGATGGGATGGATATATGTGTCTGATACTGTATAGAACGTTGTTGCATAGGAACTTGGAATGTTAGGCCCATGAATCAAGGTAAATTGGAAGTGGTCAAACAGGAGATGGCAAGAGCGAACATAGACATTTTAGAAATCACTGAAATAAAATGGACCAGAATGGGCAAATTTAATGTACATGACCATGATATCTACTACTGTGGGGAAGAATCCCTTAGAAAAAATGGAGTAACCTTCATAGTCAACAAAACAGACCAAAATGCAGAAATTGGGAGCAATCTCCAAAATGATAGAATGATCTTTGTTCCCAAGGCAAACCATTCAATATCACAGTAATCCAAGTCTATGCTCCAAACTCTAATACCAAAGAAGTTGAAGTTGAATGGTTCTATGATGACCTACATGACCTCCTAGAACACATGCACACACACACACACACACACAAAAGCCCTTCTCATCACAGGTATTGGAATGCAAAAGTAGGAAGTCAAGAGATACCTGGAGTAACAGGCAAGTTTGGCCTTGGAGTACAAAATGAAGCAGGGAAAAGGCTAACACAGTTTTGCCAAGAGAACTCATTGGTCATAGCAAACACCCTCTTCCAACAACACACAAGATGACTCGAAACATGGACATCACCATCACCAGCTGGTCAATATGGAAATCAGATTGATTATATTCTTTGCAGCCAAAGATGGAGAAGCTGTTTACAGTGAGCAAGAACAAGACAGGAATTGACTGTGGCTCAGATCGTGAACTCCTTATTGCAAAATTCAATGAATTTCAATCATTGAAGAAAGTAAGAAAAACCACTAGAACATTCAGGTATGACCTAAATCAAATCCCTTAAATTATACAGTGGCAGTAACAAATAGATTCAAAGGCTTAGATCTGATAGAATGCCTGAAGAATTATGGACAGAGATTTGTGATGTTACATAGGAAACAGTGCCCAAGACCATCCCCAGGAAAAAGAAGTGCAAAAAGACAAAATGGTTGTCTGAGCAAGCCTTACAAATAGCTGACAAAAGAAGGGAAGTGAAAGTCAAAGGAGGAAAGTAAAGACATATCCATCTGCATACAGAGTTCCAAACATACCAAGGAGAGATAAGAAAGCCTTCCTCGGTGATCAGTGCAAAGAAATAGAGGAAAACAATAGAATGGGAAAGACTAGAGATCTCAAGAAAATTAGAGATATCGAGGGAACATTCATGCAAAAATGAGTACAATAAAGGACAGAAGTGGTATGGACCTAACAGAACCAGAAGATATTAAGAAGAGGTGGCAGGAATACACAGAAGAACTACACAAAAAAGAGCTTAATGACCCTGTAGCCACGATGGTGTGATCACTAACCTAGAGCCAGATATCATGGAATGAAAAGTCAAGTGGGCCTTAGGAAGGATCACGATGAACAAAGCTAGTAGAGGTGATGGAATTCCAGTCAAGCTATTCCAAATGCTAAAAGATGATGCTGTGAAAGTGCTGCACTCAATATGCCAATAAATTTGGAAAACTCAGCAATGGCCATAAGACTGGAAAAGATCAGTTTTCATTCCAGTCCCAAAGAAAGCCAATGCCAAAGAATGTTCAAACTTCCACACATTCGCCCTCATCTCACATGCTAGCAAAGAAATGCTCAAAATTCTCCAAGCTAGAATTCAATAGTACATGAACTGAGACCATCCAGATGTTCAAGCTGGATTTAGAAAAGTTAGAGCAACCAGAGATCAAATTTCCAACATCCGTTGGATCATAGAAAAAGCAAGAGAGTTCCAAAAAATATCTACTTCTGATTTATTGACTATGCCAAAGCCTTTAACTGTGTGGATCACAACAAACTGTGGAAAATTCTTTAAGAGATGAGAAAAAGTGGAAAATTCTTCAAGAGATAAGAATAGCAGACCCCTTACCTGCCTTCTGTGAAATCTGTATGCAAGTCAAGAAGCAACAGTTAGAACCAGACATGGATCAACGCACTGGTTCTAAATTAGGAAAATACATCAAGGCTGTGTATTGTCACCCTGCTTATTTAACTTATATGCATAGTACATCATGCGAAGTACCAGCCTGGATGAAGTACAAGCTGGAATCAAAACTGTCGGGAGAAATATCAATAAGTTCAGATATGCAGATGACACCACTCTTATGGCAGAGGGTGAAGAGGAACTAAAGAGCCTCTTTATGAAAGTGAAAGAGGAGAGTGAAAAAGCTATCTTAAAACTCAGCATTCAATTTTGTTTTCCTCAGGGTATATGCCTAGGAGTGAGATTACTGGGTCATAAAATGCTTTTATTCCTTCTTTTTTAAGGACTCTCCATACATCTTCCATAGTGGCTGTATCAATTTACATTTCCACCAATAGTGCAAGAGTGTTCCTTTTTCTCCACACCCTCTCTAGCATTTATTGTTTGTAGACTTTTTTGACGATGGTCATTCTGACAGGTGGGTGGGCTCCAAAATCACTGCAGATGGTGACTGCAGCCATGAAATTAAGAGAAGCTTTCTCCTTGGAAGATAAGCTATGCCTATTCTAGACAGCATATTACAAAGCAGAGACATCATTTTGCCAACACAAGTCCATCTAGTCAAGGCTATGGTTTTTCCAGTAGTCATGTATGGATGTGAAAGTTGGACTGTAAAGAAAGTTGAGTGCCAAAGAATTGATGGTTTTGAACTGTGGTATTGGAGAAGACTCTTGAGAGTCCCTTGGACTGCAAGGAGATCCAACCTGTCCATTCTAAAGGAGATCAGTCCTGAATATTAATTGGAAGGACTGATGTTGAAGCTGAAACTCCAATACTTTGGCCACCTGAAGAGAAGAACTGACTCATTAGAAAAGACCCTGATTTGAGGAAGGATTGAAGACAGGAGGAGAAGGGGATGACAAAGGATGAGATATTTGGATCACATTACCGACTTGGTGGACATTAGTTTGAGCAAATTCTGGGAGCTGGTGATGGACAGGTAAGCCTGACATACTGCACCAGTTTGGTCACAAAGAGTCAGAGATGACTGATTGATTGAATTGAACTGAACTACAAAAAAATAATATACCACAAATGGGACAGTTCTTACCAAGCACCTACTGAACACTAGCAGAGGACCACACATACTTAAAAGGGCAAGAAAAATGCCTACACCACTGGGTAAGATGAAAAAAATGAAAAAAAAAAAGAGGAAACAGGGTGGGACCTACACCTCTAGTGGCGAGATGTAACAGAGGAGAGGTCTCAGCACTCAGTGAAGCCCCCTCACAGGTGGAGAGAACAGCTAGCACAGAAAGGGAGCTTAGGGCCTTGGAAGGGAGTGCAACTGGTTTGTGAAAGGCAAAAGGTGATGGTCCACACTTCAGCCCTGTATGCCCCAGCCTGAGATGTGTGTCTTTTGGTACTGAGGGGTTGGGTGCTGGAACATAGGGTTTGGAGAGCAGACCCAGAGAAACAACAGCTGATGGCTGCAAAGAGACTACCTGAAGGAATGGGAATGAGGAGCTTCACAAGTGGGAAAATTTGTGAAAGAACTCTGGGCCACCATCAAAGCAGCCCACCATTGTTAAGTGGTGCAGAAGGGGCAGGACCACCATTGCAGATTCATTCCCCATGTACTAGTACCTGCCTCCATAGGCCTAAGAGTGATGCGCACCTGAATAGGCTCACCCACCCCTCCTACCCAGGCCTGCAACAGTCCCACCAACAATGGTAGGCTTTCTTGCCCTTCCTGCCAGTCCTGCCAAACCGCATCATGTTCATCACCACATCTGTCCCTGCCCACCAAGGTGGAAATATGTCCTCTGGGGCAGGCTTGGAAGCAAATACAGGTGGAAAAAATACACACAAAGATGGTGCTGAAATCACAGTGGTTGGCTGTTCAACTAAGGAAGAAAAGACAAAAGCTCTCCCTGTGACTGCAAGAACCTTGAGTTCAAAACTTATTCTGCAGGCTTTGAAAACTCAATTCCTGTGGAAAATCTGAAACAATGTGCTCCTGCAGCTGACATGGGTCTACTTTAGCAGCTGTGGACTCTGTGGAAATCACACATAGGTAGTGGACCAAGAATTTGAGCTGCCTCCATAGTTACCACAGTAGGTCCAGTATATGATTACTGCAGTCCTGAGACTTGACTTTGTTGGATCTGTGCTGGTAGCCTTGTGAAAACAGTGCTTGGGAGATACCAGGGCCTACTGCTGGCATACCCATTATTAAGGTGGTGGGTGCCGAGTGCATTTCCAAGAAGAGTGTAATTTGTGAGCCAGCATGATGGGTAAAAAGTGACACAGCAAATTACACTCACAGGTGAACAATTCCAGAAGTAGAAAAGGCCATGGCTTCTCGCCTAGTGGGAATGATCCAATCCTGCCTATCTCACAGCTCAGAAACAGATTCAGAAGTGTCTATTCCAATAACTAGGGATAAAACCCTGCCCCTGACAGGGCAATAAGAGGCACAGAACAAAGGGGAGACCCTGCTCAATATCCAGGCATGCGCATGTCATCACAATACCAATCAATTTCCCTATCAAGATGATAACCAGCATACATTGAGGAAAGAGGTGGCAGACATTCATACTAAAAACATCCTTGCACCAAAAAAACATTAAACATACAGAAATTACACAAGGACATTCCCACATAAAATTAGTCTTTCAAGACATTCTGAGGGTCAGTCACTGGGAGGAAGAGTCCTTAGAGCATTTGGCTTTAAAGTCCATTGGGGCCTGAGTTCAGAGTCTTCACAAGGCATGGAGAAAAAGAGACTCCACTTTGGGAAGGTGCACAAAAGACATCACATGCTTTGGGACCCAGAACAAAGCTGACCTCCATAAAAACTTAACTTGGGGTTTGGGAGAGTATTGTGGGGAGGCAGAGGTTAGCTGTAGCTCACTGTATGGGCAAGGGCACTGGTGGCAGAGGACCCATAGAATGTTGATCAGTGTGAGCTCTCTTGGAGGCTCCTTATTTCAGCACCTAGACCTGGCCACACCCAAAAGTGTACATTCACCAGAGTTGGCACACATAGGAAGAACAACCAGCAAGCTGGGAATATAGCCCCATTCTTCAGCAGACAGGTTACCTAAAGTTGTATTGTACTCACTGTTTCCTCAAAACACATCTTTTGATATTAGAGGGACAAGATCCACCTACACCTACCAGAGGGTAGGCACCCTTCCACAAGGAAGCCTTCAAGAACCCCAAGATCAACCACTCACACTAAGGCAGACATCTTGTAGGCAAGTGAGTGAAGTAAAGTCGCTCAGTTGTGTCCAACTCTTCATGACCCCGTGGACTGTAGCCCACCAGGTTCCTCCGTCCATGGGATTCTCCAGGCAAGAATACTGGAGTGGGTTGCCATTTCCTTCTCCAGGGGATATTCCTGACCCAGGGATTGAGCCCAGGTCTCCCACATTGCAGGCAGATGCTTTAACCTCTGAGCCACCAGGGAAGCCTCTTGTAGGCAAGAGGGCCTACAATCTTGCAGCCTGTGGAAAGAAGACCAAAACTACACAAAGGTAGACAAGAGGAAATGATACATAAATATATTATATGTGAAGGAACAAGATAAAAAAGTACAGGAACAACTAAATCAAGTGGAGATAGTCAATCTATCTGAAAAATAATTCAGAGTAATGATAGTAAAGATGATCTAAAATCTCAGAAAATGAATAGAGGCAAAAATTGAGAAGATATAAAAAATGTTTAACAAGGAGCTAGAAGATTTAAAGAACAAACAGAGTTGAACAATGAAATAACTGAAATGAAAAATACACTAGAAACAGTCAATAGTAGAAGAACTGAAGCAGAGGAGCAAATAACTGAGCTGGAAGAAAGAGTGGTGGAAATCATTGCCACAGAACAGAATAAAGAAAAAAGAAACAAGAAATGAGGACAGTTTCAGACCTATCTGGGGACAACATTAAGTGCACCAACATTTGAATTATCGGGAATCCAGAAAAAGAAGAAAAACAGGAAAAAAAGGAAAAAAGAAAAAGCCAAAACATTTCTAACTTGAGAAAGAAAATAGTCACTCAAGTACAGGAAGTGCAGAGAATTCCACAGAAGATTGAACACAAGGAGGAATATGCAGAGACTAATATTAATCAAACTAACAAAAACTAAATACAAAGAAAAAATACTAAAAACATTAAGGGAAAAAAGCAACAAGAAATATATACGGGCATCCTCATAAGGTTTTCAGTTGATTTTTCAGCAGAAATTCTGCAGGCCACATGAGTGCCATGATATATTTAAAGTGATGAAAGGGGAAAACCTACAATCAAAAATACACATAAAGGCTCTAATAGAGATGTAGGGAGATGTCAAAAGCTTTAAGACATGTAAAAGCTAAGAGAATTCAGCATCAGGAAAACAGATTTACATGAAATGTTAAAGGAACTTGCATGAAAGAGAAAAAACCAGCAAGTGAAAACAGTGTTGTACATATATAGACTACTCAGTTCAGTTCAGTTGCTCAGTAGTGTTGGACTCTTTGCAAGCCCATGGACTGCAGCACTCCAGGCTTTCCTGTCCATCATCAACTCCCGGAACTTGCTCAAACTTGTCCATCAAGTCAGTGATGCCATCCAACCATCTCATCCTCTGTCGTCCCCTTCTATCCCTGCCTTCAATCTTACCCAGCATCAGGGTCTTTTCCAATAAGTCAGTCCTTAGCATCAGATGGCCAAAGTATTGGAGTCTCAGCTTCAGCAACCGTGAAGTGAAGTGAAGTCACTCAGTCGTGTCCGACTCTTTGCGACCTCATGGACCATAGCCTACCAGGCTCCGCGGTCCATGGGATTTTCCAGGCAAGAATACTGGAGTGGGCTGCCATTTCCTTCTCCAGGGGATCTTCGCAACCCAGGGATCAAACCCACCTGGGTCTCCGACATTGCAGACAGACGCTTTACCGTCTGAGCCACCAGGGAAACCGTCCTTCTAATGAATATTCAGGACTGATTTCCTTTATGATTGCCTTGTTGGATCTCCTTGCAGTCCAAGAGACTCTCAAGAGTCTTCTCCAACAACGCAGTTCAAAAACATCAATTCTTTGGCACTCAGTTTTCTTTATGGTCCAACTCTATGCTCCAGTTTCCATACATGACTATTGGAAAAACCATAGCTATGACTAGATGGGCCTTTGTTGGCAAAGTGATGTCTCTGCTTTCTAATATGCTATCTAGGTTGATCATAGCTTTTCTTCCAAGGAGCATGCATCTTTTCATTTCATGGCTGCAGTCACCATCTCCAGTTATTTTAGAGCCCCGCAAAATAAAGTGTGTCACTGTTTCCATTGTTTCCCCGTCTATTTGTCATGAAGTGATGGGACCAGATGCCATGATCTTAGTTTTTTAATGTTGAGTTTTAAGCCAGCTTTTTCACTATCCTCTTTCTGTTTCATAAAGAGGCTCTTTAGTTCCTCCTTGCTTCCTGCCATAAGGGTGATGCTATCTGCATATCTGAGGTTATTGATAATTCTCCTGGCAATCTTGACTCCACCTTGTGCTTCATCCAGCCCAGCATTTCACATGACATACTCTGCATATAAATTAAATAAGCAGGGTGACAATATACAGCCTTGACACACTCCTTTCCCAATTTGGAACCAGTCTGTTGTTCCATGTCCAGTTCTAACTGTTACTTCTTTACCTGAATAAAGATTTCTCATGAGGCAGGTAAGGTGGTCTCGTATTCTCATCTCTTGAATATTCATTTCCCACACTTCATTGTCATTCACACAGTCAAAGCTTTGGAGTACTCAATAAAGCAGTAGATGTTTTTCTGGAACTCTCTTGCTTTTTTGATGATCCAGAGGATGTTGGCAATTTAATCTCTGGCTCCTCTGCCTTTTCTAAATCCAGCTTGAACATCTGGAAGCTCTCAGTTAATGTACTATTGAAACCTCACTTGAAGAATTTTGAACATTGCTTTGCTAGCTTTTGAGATGAGTGTAAATATGCAGTAGTTTGAACATTCTTTGGTATTGCCAATCTTTGGGATTGGAATGAAAACTGACCTTTTCCAGTCCTGTGGCCACTGCTGAGTTTTCCAAACTTGTTGGCATATTGAGTGTATTGCTTTCACAGCATCATCTTTTAGGATTTGAAATAGCTCAGCTGGAATTCCATCACCTCCATTAGTTTTCTTTGTAGTGATGCTTTCTAAAGCCCATCTGACTTTGGACTCCAGGATGTCTGGCTCTAGGTTAGTAATCACATCATCATGGTTATCTGGGTCATTAAGATCTTTCTTGTATAGTTCTGTATATTCTTGCCAGCTCTTCTTAATATCTTCTTTTGTTGGTCCATACTGGTTTTGTCCTTTATTGTGCATATCTTTGCATTTAATGTTCCCTTGCTTCTCGGCCTTTTGGCTGAGGTCGCAGATGGTAAAGCATCTGTCTATGATGTGGGAGACTCGGGTTCAATCCCTGGGTCGGGAAGATTCCTTGGAGAAGGAAATGGCAATCCACTCCAGTACTATTGGTGGAAAATCCCATGAACAGAGGAGGCTGGTAGGCTACAGTCCATGGTGTCACAAAGAGTCGGACACGACTGAGCAACTTCACGTTCGTTACGTTCTGGCATCTCTAATTTTCTTGAAGAGATCTCTAGTCTTTCCCATTCTCTTGTTTTCTTCTATTTCTTTGCATTGATCACTGAAGAAGGCTTTCTTATCTCTCCTTGGTAATCTTGGATCTCTGCTTTCAGATGGGTATATCTTTCCTTTTCCCCTTTGCCTTTCAATTATCATCTTTTCTTAGCTCTTTGTAAGCCCTCCTCAGACAACTATTTTGGCTATTAGCCCTTCTTTTTCTTGCGAATGGTCTTGATCACTCTCTTTGTTCAATTTCTTAAACTTCCATCCATAGTTCTTCAGGCAATCTGTCTATCAGATCAAATCCCTTGAATCTATTTGTCACTTTCATTGTATAATCATAAGGGATTTAATTTAGGTCATACCTGAAAGGTCTATTGGTTTTCCCTACTTTCTTCAATTTAAGTCTGAATTTTGCCATGAGACATTCATGATCTGAGCCACAGTCACTCCCAGTCTTGTTTTTGCTCACTGTATAGAGCTTCTTAATT
The DNA here is from genome assembly GCF_014754425.2 of Oryx dammah. Taxonomy (NCBI): domain Eukaryota; kingdom Metazoa; phylum Chordata; class Mammalia; order Artiodactyla; family Bovidae; genus Oryx; species Oryx dammah. Next base: position 1,454,864 of record NW_024070196.1, read on the forward strand.
TTTGGCTGCAAAGTATATAACCAGTCTGATTTCATTTGGTATTGACTATCTGGTGATGTCCATGTGTAGAGTCTTCTCTTGTGTTGTTAGAAGAGGGTGTTTGCTATGACCAGTGGGATTTCTTGGCAAAGCTGTTAGCCTTTGCCCTACTTCAAGGCCAAACTTGCCTGATACTCCAGCTATCTCTCGATGTCCTACTGTTGTATTCCAATCCCCTATGATGAAAAGGACTTCTATTCTTTTGGTGTTAGTTCTAGGAGGTCATGTAGGTCATCATAAAACTGTTCAACTTCAGTTTCTTTGGCTTTAGAGTTTGGGTCATAGACTTGGATTACTGTGATACTGCGTGGTTTGCTTTGGAAACAAAGATCATTCTATCATTTTGGAGATTGCACCCAAGTATTCCATTTCAGACTCTTTTGTTGATATAGACTACTAGTGGGTATAGACCTCAAGTAGTTGATATAGACTACTATTTCATTGGAAATACAAACCAAAAAACTACAATATATACACACACAAACAGATAAAACAGCTCAAACACAACACCAAAGATAGTCATCAAATTACAAGAGAACAAAAGTAGATAAAAAAAATTTTTTTAAGCAAATCCAAAACAATTTTTAAAAAATGTCCATAGGAACATACATATCAATAATCACATTAAATATAAATGGATTTAATGCTCAAACCAAAAGAAATAGACTGCTTGAATGAATATAAAAATAATACCCAAATATATGCTATCTACAAGAGAGCCACTTCAGATCTAGGTACATGTACTGAACGTGACAGAATGGAAAAAGCTATTCCATGTGAATGGAATCTAAAATAAAGCTGGAGTAGCAATACTCAAACCAGAAAAAGAAAAATAAGAAAAAATAAACGTTACAATAAAGACTGTTACAAGAGTGAAGGAAGAACACTACATAATGATAATGATCAATGGATCAGTTCAAAACTGGAACTATAATGCACCCAACACAGGAATACTACATATATAACTCAACTGCTAACATCCTTAAAAGAGGAAATCAACAGTAACACAGAAGTATTGGAGGTGTTAAATATCCCATGTACTCCAATAGACAGATCATACAGAAAGAAAATTAATACAGAAACATGTGGCTTAAATGATGCATGAGACCAGATAGACTTAATTGATAGTCATAAAGCATTCCATCCAAAAGTAGCAGAATACACTTTCTTCTCAAGTGCATACAGGATATCATCAAGGAGAGATGACTTCTTGGGCCACAAATCAAGCCTCAATACGTTTAAAAAAATTTAAATGACATCAAGCAAACTTTTCTTACTACAACATTACCAGATTAGAAATCAATTACAGGGAAACCCTGTTAAAAAAGAAAAAACACAAACACATAGATGCTAAAAAATATGTTATTAAAAGACCAAGGATCACTGAAGAAATAAAAGAAGAAATTTTAAAACCTAGAGGAAAACAACTACAACAAAAACAACAGTTCACAACCCATAAGATTCACTGAAAAGAATTCTAAAAGGAAAGTTTATAGCAATATGAACTTATCTCAGATAACAAACAAAAGAATCTCAAATTAAAAACTATCCTTATACCTAAAACAACTAGAGAAAGAACAAACAAAACTCAAAGTTAGTAAAAGGAAAAAAATCAGAAAGATCAAAGCAGAAATAAATGAAACAGAGGCAAAGAAAATGATAGCAAACATTAATGAAACAAAAATCTGGTTCTTTGTGAACATAAACAAAATTGATAAATCTTCAGCCAGACTCAGCAAGAAAAAAATAGGGACTGAGCTCAAATCAAAGAAATTATAAATTAAAAAAGGAGAGGTTACAATGGACTCCGCAGTAATACAAAGGATCATAAGATGCTACTAAAAGAAACTACACACTAATAAAAAGGAAAACCTAGAAGAAATGGAAAGATCGTTAGAAAGATACAAGCTTCCAAGACTAAACCAGGAGGAAATAGAAAATACTAACAGAACAATCACAAGTAATGAAATCTAAACTCTTATTAAACATCTTTCAGCAAACAAAGTCCAGGACCAGATGGATTCACAGGTGAATTCCATCAAATATTTAAAGAAAAGTTAAGAATAATCTTTCTGAAACTTTCCAGAAAATTGCAGAGGAAGAAACACTTCCAAGTTCATTCTAAAAGGCCATCATCACACTGATAACAAAACCAGACAAAGATATTACAAAAAAAAGAAAATTATAGATCAATATTGCTGATGAACACAGATGCAAAAATCCTCAACAAAATACTAGCAAACCAAAGATAACAACTCATTAAAAGAATCGCACACAATGATCAAGTGGCGTTCATCCCAATAAATTTATCCATATAAGCAAGTCGATCAATGTGATACACGATACTAACAAATTGAAGAAGAAAAACAATATGATCATCTCAATAGATGCAGAAAAAGCTTTTAACAAAATTGAACACCAATTTATGATAATTCTCCATAAAATGGGTGTAGAGTGCAGCTACCTCAACATAACAAAGACTATATATGACAAACCAACAGCTAAGATCATTCTCAATGCTGGAAAACTGAAAATATTTCCTCTAAAATCAGGAACAAGACTATGATTTCCACTCTTACCACTTTTATTCAACATAGGTTTGGAAGTCCTATCCATGGCAATCAGAAAAGAAAAAGAAATCCAAATTTGAAAATAAGACATAAAACTCTCTGCTTGCAAATGGCAGTATACATTGAAAATTCTAAAAACTCTATCAGAAAACTATTCAATACTGGAGTTTATGAATTAATCTGGTAAAGTTTCAGGATACAAAATTAATACACAGAAATCTCTTGCATTCCTATACACTAACAACAAACGATCAGAAAAAGAGATTAAGGAAACAATCACATTACATCAAAAATAATAAAATACCTAGGAATAAACCCCTACCTAAGGGGGAAATGCCTGTGCTCAAAAAACTTTAAGATGCTGATGAACAGAATCAAAGGTGACACAAAGAGATAGAGAGCTATACTGTGTTCTTAGACTGGAAGAATCAGTATTATCAAAATGACTATACTATGCAATGCAATCTACAGTTTCAAAGAAATTCCTATCAAATTACCAGTGATATTTTTCACAAAATTAGAAAAAAGAAATCACAATTTGGATGGAAACACAAAAGACCACAAATAGCCAATGCAATCTTGAGAAAGAAGAACAGTTGGAGAAATCAATTTTCCTAACTTCAGACTACACCACAAAGCTACAGTAATCAGGACAATATAGTACTGGCACAAAAACAGAAATATAGATAAATAGAATAGGATAGAAGCCCAGAGATAAACTCATACAACTACTGTCACCTACTCTATGACAAAGGAGGCAAGGATATACAGTGGAAGAAATAAATAAGTGGTGCTTGAAAAACTGGACAGCTACATGTAAAAGAATCAGATTGGAACATTCCCTAACACTATACACAAAAATAAACTAAAATAGATTAAAGACCTACATGTAAGGCCAGACACTATAAAACTCTTAGGGGAAAACATATGAAGAACATTTTCTGACATAAATCACAGCAAAATCTTTCTGACTCATCTCCTAGAGCAACGAAAATAAAAACAAGAATAAGCAAATGAGAACTACTTAAACTTAAAAGCTTTTGCACAGCAAAGGAAATCTTAACAAAACAAAAAGAGAACTCACAGAATGAGAGAAAATATTTGCAAATGAAGCAACTAACAAGGAATTAATTTCCAAAATATACAAGCAGCTCATGCAACTCAAGAACAGCTACAACTAATTAACAACCCAATCAATAAATGAGCAGATTGTCTAAATAGACATTTCACTGAAGAAACCATACAGATGGCTATAAAACACATGAAAAGGTGTTCAGCACCACTAATTATTAGTGAAATACAAATCAAATCTACAATACGTTATCACCTCATGTGATTCAGAATGACCATCACTAAAGGAGAGGACTTAGGTATACCTATGGCTGATTCATGCTGATATTTGGTAGAAACCAACACAATATTGTAAAGCAATTATCCTTCAATTAAAATTAAATAAACTTAATTTTAAAAATCTACAAACCATAAATGTTGGAGAGGGTGTGTAGAAAATGGAACACTTCTATACTGTTGGTGGGAATGTAAATTGAGACACATACATAGTGTCTCCATTATAAACACTATTGAGGACAGTATGAATGTTCCTGAAAAAAAAAAAATAGAATTAGCATATATATGTCCCAGTAATCCTTCTCTTGGGCATATATCTGGAGGAAAAGCATAATTCTAAAAGCTACATGCACCTCAGTGTTCATTGTGACACTATTTACAATAGCCAGGACATGTAAGCAATCACGATGTCCATCAATAGAGGAATGAATATTCCTTCACTGGAATGGATATTCCAATAATAGTGGAATATTATTCAGCCATTAAAAAGAATGAAATAATGCCATATGCAGCAACATGGATGGATGTAGAGACTGCCATACTAAGTGAAGTCAGATAAAGAATGGAACATGTCATATGATATTGCTTATGTTTGGAATATACAAAAGAGGTAGAAATGATATTGTTTACAAAACAGAAAGGTTACAGATCTAGAAAACAGTCTTATAATTAATATGGGGAAAAGGGAGAGAGAGAATAAACTGGGATATTGGGATTGACATATTCACACTATTATATATATAATAGACAACTAATAAGACAGACAGCCTACTCTGTAACACAGTAGTGGATACATGTCTATGTATAACTAAATCACTTTTCTGTATACCTAAGTTAGCACAACATTGTAAATCAACTATACTTCAATAAAAATTGAAACAACTCCCCCAAATCACTTTTCTCTTATTTTTTCTCTTCTCTCTTCACTTTGTGGCTTTTTAATCTACATTTCATATTTTATAATTCTTTGCCTCTCCATTTCACATTTTAAATAATTTCATCATATTTATCTTCTAGTTTGCAATCCATCTTTTTACTAGTGTGTAATCTGCTTTTAAAGCAAGGAGTAATTAAGTTTTTTAGTTATTATATAGTTTTGCTTTTAAAAAGTCTGATAAGTTCTTTTCCATAAATGTTTTCTTCATTTTTATAGTTTTTCTCTGAGGCCTATATATAATTTCAATATCTTATTTATTTAAACATAGTAGATATTATTATCTTGTATTGTTATCTGGTTACTCCAGTACTTAAAGTTTCTAAAACAATGTGTTCAATCTTTTGTTTCTATTGCTTTTTTAGGTATTTTGTAATATTTCACTGTGCACTCATATGTTTTGAAAATTTGTCTCTGGGACTTAAAAATTTGGCTGAAAGTAAGTTTTTCCTGAGAAGATTGTATTTATTTATACCAGATATTTGAGGGCACTTTCAACTCAAGTCTGACGGAATTCTCAAATTGAAGCTTTGAAGACTTGCTACTGATTTCTGGCCTCAAACGCAGGCAAAACTCAGTTTATAGCTTTTAACTATCAGAATTTTTTTTTTTTTTTTTTTTGCTCAGACGACACAGGCATATTTTCTTGCTGTATATTTCTGTTCTTAGCTTTATTTGGGGGTTTTCTTTATACTAAGGGTATGAATTTTTACATTCCTCACTTTTGTTAAGTGTTTCTATTGGCCTTCCTGCCACCCGGGAAAGCCTGTAGATTTTGCTTTCTTAGCTTCTGACATATTCAGACTGACTGAAAAAATTGAAAATTTGATGAATGCCCTCATGTTAGAAGCTACCTTCAGTACTAACTTACCTCTCTGGATTTCTGCTTTTATCACATTTTTGTCCTCTTAAATTTCCTTTCTGTTAGCTCCACAATGAATTAAAAACATTTAAATGTAATTAATGAAAAGCCTAACTTAACCAAGAAAAAAGGAAGAAAGAAAATAAAAGGGAAATACTAGAGGAAAATGTCCATTCCAAAGAAGAATTTACCCAGAGAAGGCAAATGAGAAAGTACCGAGGGAAAGAAAATATGTTTGGTTACCGTTGCTATGACTTTACCTGTGGCACCTCAGTACTTGTGTTCTATAATCTGTCTCACGTCACAGTGAAGGAATATTCTTCAGAACAGTGGCATTGATCTGCTTCTCCTAACATTCTTTCTTTCCACCCATAATACTCACATGGTTATCTGTCACTGCTTTCCTACTTGTACCTGGGACCCATCTCTAGGAGCCATGACAAAGCCTGTATCCCTTCTACCACCCCTCCCTTCCCATCTACCTAGTCAGCCATGTACCACTGGATCTGCCAAGGTAGAAGAAGGATGATGAGGGTAGGGGTGGAGATGGAGATGCTAATACAGGAGAAAACAGTTTCATAGAAGTTTTAAGCCTCTGTACTGTGTTTATAACATTAATCTTCTCCTACCTACCCTCACCCCATATACTCTCAGATGTGTAGCTCCAAGAATTACTCTCTTGCCTAGATTTCAATTTAAACCCATTTTACCAGAGCTAATCCAGCTGGAAGAATACAGGCTGCTTAAAACAAACAAAGAAACAAACAAACAAACAAACTATCACAGTCTTTGTTTGTTTCCCATGATGTTTTATAAATTTGTAGTTTCAATTTATAAAGAAATAGGAAAGGAATACAGTGACATCTGTACCAGTTTACATTACCTCTATACTTCTTTTCTATTTTCAGTTTTATTTATATAGATATCCACTGTTTAACAAATGGCTTCCCAGGTGGTACTAGTGGTAAAGAACTCACCTGCCAATGCAGGAGACATAAGAGAACTGGTTCGATCCCTGGACATCGGGGAGATTCCCTGCAGAAGAGAATGGCAACCCACTCCAGTATTCTTGCCTGGAAGATCTCATAGACAGAAGAGTTAGGTGGGCTACAGTCCATGGGGTCGCAAAGAGTTGGACACAACTGAAGTGACTTAGCATGTACCCTTTAACAAATTGAACCATATTTATTGCTTTAAAAAAAAAAATTCTAGGTGTTAATTTTAGGTGTTTTGCTGACAAGATTTGCAGGAACTCTAATTCTGCCTATTGTGAAAATCAAAGGTCTCTTCTAAGTTTTTCTCAAAGTAACAGTTTTGATCTCCCTAAAGAACTGCCTCCCCCAAATGTGGTTTTGATAAACAACTTGCTTTATATTTACAAGGAGCCTGCTGCTGCTGCTGCTGCTGCTGCTGCTGCTGCTGCTAAGTTACTTCAGTCGTGTCCTACTCTGCGACCCCATAGACGGCAGCCCACTAGGCTCCTCTGTTCCTAGGATTCCCCAGGCAAGAGTACTGGAGTGGGTTGCCATTTACTTCTCCAATGCATGAAAGTGAAAAGTGAAAGTGAATTCACTCAGTCGTGTCTGAATCTTCGCGACCCCATGAACTGCAGCCCACCAGGCTCCTCCATCTATGGGATTCTCCAGGCAAGAGTACTGGAGTGGGGTACCATCGCCTTCTCTGTACAAGGACCCTGCTGCTGCTGCTGCTAAGTCGCTTCAGTCGTGTCCAACTCTGTGCGACCCGTAGACGGCAGCCCACCAGGCTCCCCTGTCCCTGGGATTCTCCAGGCAAGAACACTGGAGTGGGTTGCCATTTCCTTCTCCAATGCATGAAAGTGAAAAGTGAAAGAAAAGTCGCTCAGTCGTGTCCGACTCTTTGGGACCCCATGGACTGCCGCCCACCAGGCTCCTCTGTCCGTGGGATTTGTCAGGCAAGAGTACTGCCTACCAGTTGGCAAATAATAAAGATATCACTCCTGAAAACACTGATTTAGACAATTTAACTTAGCATTTTTTCTAATTACTTGGCAATTGATCATGACTTAGAAAAGCCCATGATAGGTCCAGTCCTGTGGAAGTCTCACTCTATATCTGAGTTTCCCATTAGAAACAAGAATGCCCTGAAACCAGCTGGGAGTTCTGAGGAGGCAGAACTGTATAATGACAAAAACAGTGGGCTAGTGAGCAGAGAAAGTTAAACATCAGTTTACCTTGGCTTCTTCATTTGTATCACAGAGTTGTTACAGGGAGCAAACAAAAGAATAGATTAACAGCACACTGGGCAGGGGAAAAGTGACACAGACATGCAAAATTTGTTAGCACTGCAAGTGGGATCCCTTTGTTATAGGAAAATATAGGGCACAAGAAGATGGTTGTGTGCCAGGCATGCAGTGAGTTCCTGGGACAGGCTGCCAAATGTGGAACCTTAGCTTGGCACAGGAAACAATTTAAGAGTGAGCTATAGTAAAGTGAAAGCAGGTTTACTAGAGAGATAAACATTCCAGAGACAGAATAAAGAGCTCAGTTGTGTCTGACTCTGTGACCCCGTGGACTGTAGCCCACCAGGCTCCTCTGTCCATGGAATTCTCCAGGCCAGAATACTAGAGTGGATAGGCTTTTCCTTCTCCAGGGATCTTCCCAACCCAGGGATCAAACCCAGGTCTCCCTCATTGCAGGCAGATTCTTTACCAGCTGAGCCACAAGGGAAGCCCAAGAATACTGAAGTCGGTAGCCTATTCATTGTCCAGTGGATCTTCTTGACCCAGGAATTGAACCGGGGTCTCCTGCATTGCAGGCAGATTCTTTACCAACTGAGCTATGTAGTTTCTAATTGATATTTGTCGTATCCTATTCTCTAAGGTTGTCTCACTCTTTTAACCATTGTGTCCTGCCCCATTCTTTCCTGTTGCACCTTGAGACTATTCTTTTTCCAGCTTCATTGTCTTTGAATTATGTAAGTCATTGCAGGTACCTGAAGAATTTGACTAGCACCAGAGTAACTGGGAACTTAGCTAGGGCAAGAGTTCCCCTCAGCAGTCTTCAGTGCTTCCAGGCTCCCTTGTTTTTGTTTGTTGTTGTTGTTATTGTTGCCTTTTCTGGTGAACTGGAAATGTTAGGCTGAATAAGTTTGAGTTAATTCCTAAAAATGGTAAAAAACAAAGTAATGACTACTGTTTATTCTTCAACAAATGGAATGGTGCCATTTAATGTCTTTTTTCTCCATTCTTTTCCCATGATTGTCCAAGATGGCCCTCTAACAAAAACATTTTCAGGGCACGTCCCAGAAGATGCACTTATGTGACAATTGCCATTTAATGATTCTAGATTTTTTTTAAAAAAAACGTGATTTTCAAAAACATTCAACTAGCCAATAGTCCTGTTTATATTCAGTTACTGTGTGTATGGATATAGTAAGAAGAAGAAAAAACATGGACTGAAGAAGGGGATGCTTTCCTAATAGTGAGGAAATTGCCAATAATTCACAAAGGTAGAGCCACAAAAAGTTGAAGAGGTCACTCTCCCAGCTGTGATAACAATAGATATTTGTTTTATATAGCACTTATGCTTATTGTTATCTGTTTTATGCTATCTGTATAAGTCATTTTAATCTGTGTTACTTCTTAAAGAAAATTATCTATTTTACACTCATTTCCTATCATGATGTCATCAATGTTTATATTTTTTATTATGTTAAAATTCCAGTGTAATTTTAATAGACCACTTTTGAAACTAGAATTTTTACCTGTGATATTCTGATATGATATATGAATCTTAAGGCAGTGTTGAAAGTTTTGTGAAACCAGATTTTAAGAGTAGGGAAATTTAACTCTTATATGAATCAAACAGAAATAGCAACTTTCCATTGTGGTTATTGTTAAAGTATTAAATTATTAATTCAATTATGATTTAAACTCATAAAAGTAGCACAGTGGAATTTAACACCAAAAAAAGCCTTAAATATCATGTCTGGCAAAAAGTCGCTTACTGTGAAACACAGAATTCTTTATTATGTGATGGTATCTATAAAGAGTTTTTATTAATTTAGAAAGTTTCTGATTTGGGGAGGGTCAAATAGCCCTTTGATGAACAGTGTTTAATATGTAGATTTGATTATTTTCATTACCAAAAAGTGAAACTGAAAAAGAATACAAATGTATTCTTTCTAACGGCTGAGTAATACTCCATTGTATATATGTAAAAATTAAAATAAATAAATTTTTTAAAAAAAGAAAAAGAATACAAGACAGCAGCTGTAGCTCTCCTATAATAATTATTTTCTCTGGATGGGATCTATAAATCATTTCTAATGCATCATGAATAAAACATGTGCCACAAGGGCCACTTGACCAGGATTTACCACAATACACAATCAGGCAGACTTTCCCTGGTGGCTTAGAGGGTAAAGTATCTGCCTGTGATGCAGGAGACCCAGGTTCGATCCCTGGGTCAGGAAGATCCCCTGGAGAAGGAAATGGCAACCCACTCCAGTATTCTTGCCTGGAAAATCCCATGGACAGAGGAGCCTGGTAGGCTACAGTCCCTGAGGCCACAAAGAGTCAGACACGACTGAGCAACTTCACTTCACTTCACAATAAGGCAAGTTCAAACACATTTCCTTTCTGGAAGTAGAAAGGTATTGCCTCAATTGCTTCTTTCAGAAACAGCTGATAGAAATTAGGTAGTCTCTTCATATGTTTTAGAATAAATAAATCATAGGTAATGTTTTGTTATTCATACCATCTGTCTATTTCTGCCTGTTCTCCACCTTCTTCTTCTTTGTATGTCAATTAAGCTATTTCTCTGTCTCTCACTGTGAATAATATTTCTCCAACAAATATTCTGACCAAGCGCCACATTATCTGTCATCCTCTGACAAAGCATTTGAAAATGCTTTCAGAGCTATCGATTCTTCTGAGTTGAATTAATTAGAATTATTGTTTAAATGCTCACTCTTCTTTCTTTTCTTTGATAGAGCAGTCACAACATATTGTTCACTAGACCATAAGTAAAAAATAATGTTATTTCTGGTATAATTATGATTTTTTCACATACTATGTTTAATGAAAACAGTGACAGACTTTATTTTCTTGGACTCCAAAATCACTGCAGATGGTGACTGTAGCCAGGAAATTAAAAGACACTTGCTCTTTGGAAGAAAAGCTATGACCAAACTAGACAGCAAATTAAAAAGCAGAGACATTGCCCATCTAGTCAAAGCTATGGTTTTTCCAGTAGTCATGTATGGATGTGAAAGTTGGACTATAAAGAAAGCTGAGTGCCAAAGAATTGATGATTTTGGATTGTGGTGTTGATGAAGACTCTTGAGAGTCCCTTGAACTACAAGGAGATCCAACCAGTTCATCTTGAAGGAAACCAGTCCTGAATATTCATTGGAAGGACTGACACTGAACCTGAAACTCCAATACTCTGGCCACCTGATTGGAAGAACTGACTCATTTGAAAAGACCTTGATGCTGGAAAAGATTGAAGGCAGGAGGAGAAGGGGATGCCAGAGGATGAGATGGTTGGATGGCATCACCAACTCGATGGACATGAGTCTGAGCAAGCTCTGGGAATTGGTGATGGACAGGGAAGCCTGGTGTGCTGCAGTCCATGGGGTCACAAAGAGTCGGACACGACTGAGTGACTGAACTGAATCTGATGTTCAATGTTGTTTAAGGTGTGCAAATCAAGTGGTACAGCTCCAAAAACTTTTTTTTTCTTTCTTATCTTATTATATCTTTAAACCTTCTTCCAAGCATACTATGAATATGCTGAAAATTTGGCCAAGTTTTAATAACATCCAGTGATAATAAGGTAATATGATCATTATTATAGTTCTTTTTTGTGTGTTTTGAAATCCCTTGCCTTTATGAGTATATTCTATTACAAAGTTTACAACATGTATGTATATATATGAGTAGATATATGTGCTTGAGAAAAAATTGAAGAGAAATGCTAGTACCATTTAAATACTCACTCTTTGAATTAAATCAATACAAGACACCCTAATAAGTCTGAGGGAAAAATAATCTATTATCATATTTTAACAGAATCTCTATTTACTTGTTAAAAATGAGTATTTACTTACTAAAAATGAGGAATTATCACCTATATTTGTCCTTCTTCATTGGCTTTATTTAGTTTACTTTGTCCAAGCAAAATTTATACATGCAACTTGAAGTAAATTTGTTAGACAAAAAAATAGCAGAAGAAAGAAATTTGAATTACTGATTAGATGCTATCAGCCAAACCTAAATCTAACAATATAAATGATTGTTTCTGTTGGTATTATTTGCTCCAGGTCAGTTTGTGAGGCCAGACAAAACAGAAATGAAATATTTATTGGTAATAATAATAAAGTGTTTATCTGAAAAGCAGAAGCAAATGGAAGACTAAAAACAGCACTTTATTTCAAGTGACTGGATTATCAGACCGAGTTACACTGCTGTGCTGTGATCCGCAAGAAGATAAGGTCCCCACCATCTGTTCTCTGGAGGTTCTGAGTTTAAATCTCAGTGGGAGACTATTGAAGGATATCAGGGGAAAAAGAAAGGTAATTTGTAAATTGTTCCTTACTTATTCCAATGAAATAACGATTCTGCATATATTTGTTGTTGAGAAGGGATAGCATTTCACCCATACACTAATATTATAGTGACTACTATCAAATAAAAAATCAAAATCAAAATCCTTTTCCACTTACCCTATATATTTCTATTTTAGCTTATAATGCTTGGGACATATGATACAAATAAAAAGTTTGTCAACAATATTACCTATTGTTTAGTTTGTCTAACCATTAATGCTGTTGGATTTCAACATTGCTTAAATTGAAGTTGGCTGATGAAATTTAGAAGTATTTAGAAGTTCCATCAAATATAATCCTGTATTTTTATCTAATTCTGGAAATACAGTAAATTAAAAGTTTACTTCAGGTTGAAGTTGCTATAGTATTGAGATGAAACAAAACAAGAATACTTTTAGATGTATGCTTGCATGTTTGAAGGGCTTCCCTGGTGGCTCAGAGGTTAAAGCGTCTGCCTCCAATGCAGGAGACCCAGGTTCGATCCCTGAGTCGGGAAGATCCACTGGAGAAGGAAATGGTAACCCACTCCAGTATTCTTGCCTGGAGAATCCCATGGGTGGAGAAGCCTGGTTCGCTACAGTCCACGGGGTTGCAAAGAGTCAGACACAACTGAGCGACTTCACTTTCTTTACTTTCTTTCTTTGCATGTTTGAAAACAATTCAGGAGACGTTGGCAACTGATGCTAACTAGACTGGACCATAATACAGCTGAAGATAACCGGTAGACCAGTTGTTACAGGTACTCAAAAGAAGGGTCATTCATGTCTACAAACATATCAGGGTTTTTGTATCATGTCTATTTCAGTTCGGTTCAGTTCAGTCACTCAGTCGTGTCCAACTCTTTGCAACCCTATGAAACGCAGCACTCCAGGCCTCCCTGTCTATCACCAACTCCCGGAGTTCACTCAGACTCATATCCATAGAGTCAGTGATGCCATCCAGCCATCTCATCCTCTGTCGTCCCCTTCTCCTCCTGCCCCCAACCCCTCCAGCATCAGAGTCTTTTCCAATGAGTCAACTCTTTGCATGAGGTGGCCAAAGTACTGGAGTTTCAGCTTTAGCATCATTCCTTCTAAAGAAATCCCAGAGCTGACCTCCTTCAGAATGGACTGGTTGTATCTCCTTGCAGTCCAAAGGACTCTTAAGAGTCGTCTCCAACACCACAGTTCAAAAGCATCAATTCTTCAGTGCTCAGTCTTATTTCAGTTTCCTGTAATTTCTCCTGATCTCCCAGACAGACAATAATTATAACTCAAAAAACCTTTAACATTGAAACCAAAACATTTATACAAAATATACTGTTTTTTTTCTTAAAACAGCTTATGTCCAAAGATACAAAAGCTTCTTTTCCATTTCTTTCCTTTTCCTGCTCACATCCACCCACGTGTTATTTTCTTTTCTCCATGTTACACGTAGTAAAGGAATAATGTCCAGGAAAAAAAACACATTGAGTATTTTAAAGGAAGTATTTATTGTCTGTATAATCTAACACACAATTTCACTCCTTACTTAAGGACTGTAAAAGAAAGGTCTGATCTTTACTTTCTTCTGGATGCTACAGCCAAAACAGCCTTGATATCACTCTAGTATATGACTCCCTTGGTCAGAGACTTCCTTGCCCACTGCCTGCCTGAGGAAGTACAGACATTCAAAGACCTTCACAACCTGGCTTCTATTTCTTTTCTTCTTCCTTTTCTTGATTTTTTTCATATACTTCCCTTCATCCAACCACCCATTATTATTGTACCAAATTATGCCTTTCCTGGCTTTGTGTTTTTGTTCAAATTTTTTCTTCCAAGAACATTTTTGGAACCTTTCTATCAGTTCAGTTCAGTTCAGTCTTCTCCAACACCAAAGTTCAAACACATCAATTCTTCGGCACTCAGCCTTCTTCACAGTCCAACTCTCACATCCATACATGACTACCCCATGTCCGAGGCCAGTGGCGGCCGGGAGGAGACACCCCGCGTCCGAGACCAGGGGTGGCCAGGAGAAGCCACCTCGAGCCCGAGGCCAGGGGCAGTGACCTTGAGGAGCCACCCCGAGCCCGAGGCCAGGGGCGGCAGCTGGGAGGAGCCACCCACTCCAGAGGCCAGGGCCGGCGGCTGGGAGGAGCAACCCAGGAGTGGTGGCTGCAGCAGCACAGGAGGGCCTAGAGGAGCTCTCCCACGATGAAGGTCAGGAACAGTGACGGCAAGGAGATACCCCTCATCCAAGGTAAGGAGCAGAGGCTGTGCTTTGCTGGAGCAGCCGTGAAGAGATACCCCACGCCAAGGTAACAGAAACCCAAGTAAGATGGTAAGTGTTGCAAGAGGGCATCAGAGGGCAGACACACTGAAATCTTTCTATAGTTCGTTAATTGATTTTCTAACCATTTTTCAGAATCCCTAGGCCAAATATCTCTTCATTCATGAAGACTTTCTAGATACAACCAGTAAGAAATAATTTCTCTCTTCTCAGCATTTTGTAACTATATTTTAACAAACACCTTATTTAATGATATTAATGAAAACTATACATAACTAATTACATTAAAGCAGAAGCTATGTCATTCATTTTAACAAACTGTTTTCTCCAAATTATCTTGCATACTCTCTGAAAGTACGCAATAACTACTGAACTGAATTTGGTATATGCCAAAAAGATGTTGCTTAATGAAGATCTAAATTCTAAAGTTGTATAGAATAGTCCTGGTTGTTTCTTTTCCTAGCTTTTACTCAAGTATTCATCTAATAAGTGTGTATCTAGTGCCTGTCTGCCACTTTGTAAAGTGATATGGATGTAAGAAGTAACAAAACAGAGAGGTGATTTCTCTCTCATGAGTCACTCTCTGGATTTATGGTGTTTATGAGATTTTAACTTTCTTATTTCTAAAATGAAAGGTTTGTGTGTAGGGGGGAGGGGGCGCGGGGGAGTGTTGTTTAGTCACTTAGTCCTGTCTGACTCTTTGGGACCCTATAGACTGTAGGCCACCAGGCTCCTCTGCCTATGGGATTTTTTCCAGGCAAGAATACTGGAGTGGGTTGCCATTTTACTCCTCCAGAGACTCTTTCTAACAGGGATGGAACCCATGTCTCCTGTGTCTTCTGCACTGTGGGTAGATTCTTTACCACTGAGCCATCGGGAAGCCCCGTATAATCTCATAACCCTCTTCCAAATTTAAAACTATGAAGATTTATAAGCAGAATATGCATGTAATTTTTTAATTTTTATTTTACATTGTTGTACAGTTGATTTACAATGTTGTGTTATTTCAGGTATACAGCAAAGTGATTCAGTTATACAAATATCCATTCTTTTTCAGATTTTTTCCCAATTTAATTTATTACAATATACTGAGTAGAGCTCCTGTGCTATACATTAGGTTCTTATTGATTATCTATTTTATATATAGTAGTATGTATATTTTAATCCCAAACTACTAATTTATCCTCTGTACCCCACACCTTTTGCCTCTGGTAACAATAAGTTTGTTTTCAAAGTCTGTGAGTCTGTGTCTGCTTTCTAAATAAATTCACTCGTATCGTTGTTTTAGATTCCACATGTAAGTGATGTCATATGGTATTTGTCCTTGTCTAATTACTTCACTTAGTATGATAATCTCTAGGTACATCCATATTGCTGCAAATGGCATTATTTTATTTTTTATGTATATGCACTATATATTTTATAAGATTAAATATCTACTTTAGAAACATGAACAAACATGCATTATATATTTATAAATAGAATCCATATTTTTTTTCATAGATCCTATGTCATAAAAACATGACAGTCATATTATAAAAAGTTGGATTTGGGGGAGGTAGAAAACTAATTATTTCTACTAATTGTTTCACTTGTTAATTAGATGTGATAATCAAAGAAGTTATCAGACAATTCCTCCAAGTTTTTGAGATTTTAGATAAAAATATTGTCCTTCCTCATTTTAGGAATCAGGAATTAAAATGATGTTAGGAGACATGGATATTTGTATATTACATATATTTTTGTCATATATTTGTAACCTTTCTATGTATCAAATTTATCCATACTAAATTCTCACCTTTTCTAATATGTATTTTACAAGTAGCCCTGGAAATATTTCCAATAGAAAATATGGCAATATTCTTGACATAAAGGGGTCTGGCTGAATTAGTTCTTAAATCATGTATTTTAGTTACATATGCAACCAACTCTTCAATCTGAGGAAATTATAAATTTTCTTCAGATGTTCTTTTACAGAAAATAGTGACTACCATGAACATGGTTAGAAATAGCTTTGCAGCAATGAGATGTTCTTTAACCAATTAAATCTGACTGCATAATATAATGACAGTTAATCCTTTTAAATCTTTTAAAGCACTAATGAAAAGACAGTATATTTCCAGCTATGTACTAATGCTGATTATCCCTGTTGTTCAAAACTTTTAGATGACTCCATTATGTAGAATGTCACTCAGTCGTGTCCAACTCTTTGTGACCCCATGGACTGTAGCCTACCAGGTTCCTCTGTCCATGGGATTTTCCAGGCAAGAATACTGGAGTGGGTTGGCATTTCCTTCTCTAGGAAATCTTCCCAACGCAGGGATCGAACTCAGGTCTCCCACGCTGTAGGCAGACACTTTACCATCTGAGCCACCAAAAATGAGTAAAATACTCTTTTGTGAGGTCCGTATTCTTTGGACCAGGTAAGATGAAAAGCTAAAGTCCAGAGATGTGATATCCTGAACATTTGATCCTCTACTAGGGGATGTCTTTGGGGAAAACTATGTTTGCTTTTGATGGGATAATCTGGACACAGCACATTCTCAGTAAAAGGGATAAAGTGAATAGAGCAGAAAAGTGGAAAGGGTAAAGTGGAGGAATTACTCAAAACCAAATAAGATCAACATAATAATTACATTGTTTTCATTTAAACATAACCTTTATTCTATTATGAGAATCTATTACACTCAGTGTAAGAGGTGAATCTATGTATTTACAGATGTGAAACTGATGTCCGGGCTCATTATTCCATCATGATTTGGTGAAATCATATTCTCAAAGGAGAGTGATTTGTATACTTGTGAACAGGTGGCAGCTTCAGAGACCAATTATGTAAAGCAGCATGAAAATAGCCAGGGTGCCAATGCTGACGGAGAGAGAGGCTGGAGAGACAGGGAAGAGCAAATTTGCAGCATGTTAAAAAGGAATGGATTTCACATGATCAAGGGAGTTATTTCTCTGGATAATTAAAAACAAATAAGCAAACAAAAACCCTTTCTTGCTAAAAAAAAAAAAAAAAAATTAATCCGTATTCCTTTTTGAAAGTGAGAGCGACTAACACTTTCACTTTCAAAAAGGAACACAGATTATTATTATTTTTTTTTTTTTTAGCAAGAAAGGGCTTTTGTTTGCTTACTTGTTTTTAATTATCCAGGGGAAAAAACTCCCTGGATCATATGAAACCATCCGGATACCTGGTATTGATTCTATTAGTGCATGTAGTAAGAACAAAACTTACCTCTATTATAACATATTTCAATGGTATTTTGCTTTAGAATATGCTGGATAGGCAGACTAAATGTTAGAATTTGAAAAATATTGAAAAATTTGAAAAATACCACAACCCCAGAGAGCTGGCTGCAGATACCATCCTTTTGAGTTAAAACATTGCCTACCAAATCTACTATAAACATGCAAATATATCTGTTCAGTACAGATCTGCTTATTGAATTACTAGTTATCTCCTGGAAATGTAGAGAGAAGAGCTTTAAAGAAATGGGGAATGTTTGGTTAATTTTAAAAAAGGTTAAATGAACATAAAAGTTGTTGGAAGATTGAAAGTTTCTAGAAACCAGAGATAGCATGAATGAGTAGGACTCCTAGGGAGGGAAGCTGCCTCTAGGAGGAAATAGAAGCCAATTGTTTTTCAGAGTTGCCAGTGACTGCGTCTGCCAACAATTAAAAAAAATGTTTTTCTCCAATACTTCTTGGTAAAGACCTTCTGTACTAAAGCTTCCAAGTTTTGGTGGGGGATTAATTTATTTTATTGCTTAATGGCAATTCTCACAAGCCCAAGATGAGTTGAGGAAAACCCATTATTCCTTAAGCCTAGAAGTGACTTAGATGATGGTAAGCATGTTAGGAATGTAAATGTTTTTAGATAATTGAGATTTAATCACATATTTTGCTTTATGTATGGTGAAGTTTGTGTTCAAGAAATGAAAATATTATAATTAATCAAAAATGCTGTGTTGGTTGTGGGCATTAGGGAAATAATAATCTTCTTCAAAATAAGAATTTTCTTCAATATTTATTTGGAATACAACTCTTTTGCTAAATATATTGATTTGGTAAAATAAGCATCACTAGATTTTGGCCAACCAGATACAAGTATGTGGGATATTTAAAATGTATTGGTAACCACTCTGACTGAGCTCATCTTGACTTTATAACTATTATATGAATAATGAATATCTTAGGTTTGGGGAAAATTGAGCTTCTGAAGATTTTCTTGTGAAATATTTTAAAGTCCTCTCAGATGGCATGCTATTTCTTTTGTTGTTTGGGAATGTGACACAGCTAAGAATAGGAATAAACATCCAGCAGCATCTATCTAAATAGATAATTATTCCACCTGAGAGGCCTTTTCAGTGTAATCAGCATTAGATGGTTGTTTGGGTTTATAGATGATGTTGACTCTCTTGTTAATGTCTTATGTAAATTTAAGCTTAGGCTAATAAGTAACTAATAAAAGTTCCATTACTGTACAGATGTTTACACAAAATTTAGATTATAGCCTATAGCCAGGTATAATGTATATCTTTCCGAATGAATCAAAATTTCTATCTATAGTTGGGTTTAACTTAGATAAATTTTTGTATCTTCCTTTGTTTTAGATGTGTTTGTTTTTCCATAGTGTTCTGATTTGGCTATTTCTACATAATGGGATGAATTCCCAAGATCTATTAGAGATATGGGTGAGTAAATCTACAGAATTGAGAATGTAGTGGGAATAAAATGTTTCTCAGTTTTTAGAAATTGTTTCAGTCAAATAAAAATGATTAAAATAGCCCCTTTAATCTGTCTGCAGTGTGAGTTGGAGAGGTAAAGTCGAGGTAAATCTTGAGAATTTCAACACATTAATTATTATTTATAACTATTATTATGTTGTGTATCTTTTTAGCTGGATTTAAGTAAAATTAGGTTATTCTGATTCCTCTGGCCACACTTAATCATGCTTCATGTTTCATTCCTTCCCCTAAGTCTTTCATTCTGGTTTTATCCCATCATTGATATTCTAAATACTTTTCCTTCATTTTTTCCCAACTCTCTTCATCTTTTCATTAAGTGTAATTTTAAATAATTAATGCTAGTCTCCAGCCTTTCAGTTTGTTATTATAATATGTGAGTCATTCATCTTAATTCTATTCACAATAGAAAATGATTCTGAATGTGAAAAAAACTAGAAAAAATATGTTAGAGATATTTTGTGTCTATAATACCAGAGCAAAAGACTTATGCTTCTGTAGAATAAAGTAAAATTGTCACAAGTATTAAAATATTTTAAATATTTTAAGTTTCTATTAGCTGCTAACTTTTCTTCTGCAGATAATTTGTGTGTGTGGATAAGCATTGTATGTAAAGGGAAAAGGAGAGGAAATCTTTTAGGTACAACTATCCTTCCTGAATCTGGCTGGCACATTGAACTGTTTTAGTGTCTCATGAAGTGTGTTCAAGGCCCCTGTACAACTTAGCTCAGTTTCTAATAGTTGTGGTCTGTGATGGGCATAACTTCTTAGATTTAACTTTTTTTTTTTTTTTTCAGTAAATACAGAGAATGGTAACAGGCATGCTAATAAATGAAACACTTTGCTTAGCTTTTCATGCACATTCATGATTGGATGGAGAGTTTTTCAAACATTTTTAATTATCTTCAAATAAAATTATACATACACATGACATTTTCCTAGAATTCCCTAAATGAGAAGGATTTCTTTCCTAATATCATGATTCCTTTTCTCTATAAGAGTTACATAATTGCATGGAAAGCCTGTGAGCATGTTTATTACTTATTTCATATGAATGGAATATAAATATATATATATATATATATATAGGATTTTAGGACAATTTCTACATTGGAAAACAACAAACTGAAGAATCTCAGTTATCAAACAACACAGAATCTAATCAGCCATGAACTAAACATAGAGATGTCTACATATTCAGTAATTAAATCTACCTAGAAAGCATGTAGTATTTCAAATAACATTCTAGATGACATCTAGGATCATTCAGCACACCATAACTTCATAAAGATATGGACTAAAGTTCACTTTCCTATTCAATCTCACATGTAAGCTATCTTTCAAGTAGAAAGACTACCTGAGTTTCATCATCAACTCACTCCTAATTATTCATATCTGCAGATATGGCACAGCACTATTTCCAAAGTCCTATTTTTAGCAATTTATGTTTAGCCTATTTTTCAACTTCCATCTTTGCAGCAAAAACAACTAGTATTGTGGTTGCTGTTTTTCAGTTGTGAAGTCATGTCTGACTTTTTGGCACCCCATGGACTGTAGCCCACCAGGCTCCTCTCTCCATTTGGTTTTTGAGGCAAAAATACTGCCTACTGGAGTGGGTTGCCATTTCCATCTCCAGGGGATCCTCCCGATCCAGGGATCAAACCTGTGTCTCCCTGTCTCCTGAATTAGCAGGCTGATTCTTTAGCACTGAACCACCAGGGAAGCCCAGTATAGTGGAATATATTGATATATATGTGTATGTGTGCCTATATATACACACCCCCAACACATGCGCAGTGTTCTAGGGTGCTTCTACTCAGTTTGCATGTGTGTGTGTTTCTTGCCCCCTTTTTCAATAGACATCTAAAACTCTCCAGAAAATAAAATCTGATCAACAACTTACTATTTACTGTACACTGGAGAACCGTCGCATATGAAACCCACTTTCAGTTCCTTTAAATGAGAAAATTCCTTTACTCAGTCTGGAGAGGATGTACTATAATGGCAGGTAGCCAGTTGATTCTGCCAGAGAATTCTGTCTCTACAGCCATTGGAAATTTCTCACATAGTGGTACTAGTATCTCTAGTGAGGACAATGATGACCTGGCCTTTAAAAAATGCTATCAATGATCAGTCAGATTTGGAATATATCAAGCTGTTTACAAATTGTTCTACTAATACATCTTCCATGAGTATAATTGGGAAGGAAGTTACGCAGGTTAATAGAAGTTTTCAGGATTTCCCTGTTCTCTTTGTTTGGCGTAAACCTCCATATTTATTTTTCTTTTGTTGCTCTGACACCTGCTTAGATTTCTTTTAAAGTTTATTTTTAAATTCTCAGTTTAAAAATATTTGATAGATTTGCTTCTATTCAATTTTCTACATCAAATTAAATTATATTTCACTGTATTTATGAAGTCTATTTCATTATCAACTTAGGATTTATCCTCATACAGTCTTCTGTAGTTTAAGATGATTTTATTTCTGATTTCCAAATTCTGCCACTTTTTTTGTCCCCAATATAGGTTTTTTTCTTAAACTGCTCATGAAATACTAACCCTTTAATATTATCACATTAATTTATATTATATCACATTTATATTTCTGGAATATTTAATAGGTATAATGCTAAATGCTTTGAAATTAGTTTATTAGATCTTATTAAAAACACTTTCATGTGGGTAACAAAGATGAGAAAACTGAGGCATCAAGAACAAGTAATCCACTCCATATTTTCATTTGCTCTCCAGTTCACCTATTCATTGATTAGATTAGTATCAAAGTTTTCTTTTAAACAGTGATTCTTTACCTCTGCAGCCTTCAGCATTTCCTTTTCTTTTGCTGGCTCCCTTCTACATTTTTCTTGCACTGACTTTTCCTGATACGATTCTATATTTGGACTTGGTTCTTTCCCAATCATTCATTTAAATTGTGAGGCCTTTTTCACCTCATAATTCCCTAAGCATTATCTAAGAGTCAGGAGTAAATCTGAGAGTACACAAGGCCCTCATTACAGGTTTGCTCTTAGATGAAAATATAATTGGGAGCTAGGAGATTAGTCATAATGAGTGTTTTTGTTAGTAGAGGGCAAGAACACATACTCCCTCAGTCATGTATATTAGCATTTTCACAATAACTGTCTGGAGTTCTTACTGGGATACATAACAAAAATAATAGCTTGATATTTGATTTATCTTCTTGGCAAACCAAAATTTTATTCCATTAAAAATGTTTGTTATATATGAATCTTCTCTGTTTGACAAAGAATGGGAATGAGGTGAAGAGAGGGGAGATATATTCACTTTGCTAAATTCCTCTCTAAACCTGGTATGAAATTCAACTTGGCATACTTTCTAAAATTTGGCCTGAGCAGCACATAGAATGATACACAGTGTATACAGGAAACAACATTCAACAGAGTACCTTTGGCTACCACCCATGCTTACACAAAAGAGGAAGTGAGCCATTATCCCACTCTCTACTTGCTGAACTTTGGCTACCATTGCTTTTAGGACAATATTTATCTTCATCTCACTTCATTCAAACTACTGTATTGTTTTCAAGGCTCAGTATGAGGCAACAGGAAAAAAAATTCGAACAAAACAAATTCTTACCTAACGTAGCCAGACAGCTAATAAGTTAGAGAAAATAACTTTACAAAATCAGGTAGATAAAAAGTTAGTGATATTTGGATATAAGTTAGTTTGTAGTGTAGGAGTGGGTAAAATGCCAAGATTTACTCTCTTGAGGGCCTTTAAAATTCTTGAAATCATAGAATTTATAAGTGGAAGGGACATTAGGGGCTGTTTAATTCATAGACAATTTACCAGTTGTTTATTTTTTTTTTGAAAGATATTTATTTTTGAAAGATGTTTTTATTGAAGGATAATTGCTTTACATAATTTTGTTGTTTTCTGTCAAACATCAACATGAATCAGCCATAGGTATACATATATCCCTCCCTTTTGTTCCAGTTTTCCAGATGTTCAAAATACAGATATATGAAAGTTCAAAATCATAAAGGAATAAACTCATTACTCAGTGTGAAGTAGCTAATAAGAGATAGTTTGAAGGCATCAGTTCTTTGGTGCTCCACTTTCTTTATGGTTCATCTCTCACAAACACATTTGACCACTGGGAAAACCCATAGCCTTGAATATACGGACTTTTATTGGTAGAGTAATGTCTCTTCTTTTCAACTCACTCTCTAGGTTTGTCATAGCTTTCCTGCCCTGGTGGCTGAGACAATAAAGACAGTATATGATATTAGTGTGAAAATAATAATGTAATATTAGTATTTTATTA
Organism: Oryx dammah; assembly: GCF_014754425.2. Taxonomy (NCBI): domain Eukaryota; kingdom Metazoa; phylum Chordata; class Mammalia; order Artiodactyla; family Bovidae; genus Oryx; species Oryx dammah. The sequence goes on from NW_024070196.1 coordinate 1,478,507, forward strand.
TAATATTATTTCAAAACTTTCAAAATAAAAAGCCTCTTGAAAGGGTGAAAGAGGAGAGTGAAAAAGCTGGCTTAAAACTCAACATTCAAAAATCTAAGATCATGGCATCTGGTCCCATTATTTCCTGGTTAACAGAGGGAAAAAGTAAAAACAATGGCAGATTTTATTTTCTTGGGCTCCAAAATCACTGTGGCTAGTGACTGAAGCCCCAAAATTAAAAGATGCTTGCTCCTTGAAAGAAAAGCTGTGACAAACCTAGACATCATACTAAAAAGTAGAGACATAAGTTTGACAACAAAGGTCCAAAGAGTCAAAATACTTGACAAAGTACTTTTTCCAGTAGTCCTGTATGGATGTGCAAGTTGGTCCATAAAAAAGCCTGAGCACCGAAGAATTGATGCTTTCAATTTGCGGTGCTGGAGAAGACTCTTGAGAGTCTCTTGGATAGCAAGGAGATCAAGCCAGTCAATCCTAAAGGAAATCAATCCTGAATATTCATTGGAAGGACTGATGCTGAAGCTGAAGCTCCAATACTTTGGCCACCTGCTGCAAAGAGCTGACTCATTGGAAAAGACTCCGATGCTGGGAAAAATTAAACGCAAAAGGAGAAGGGCCAACAGAGAATGGGATGGTTGGATGGCATCACTAACTCTATGGACATGAGTTTGAACAAACTCCAGGAGAGAGTGAAGAATAGGGAAACCTGTAGTGCTGCAGGCCATGGGGTCGCAAAGAGTCAGACACAACTTAGCAACTGAACATCACTATTACTTCATTGTAACTAAATGCTATAATTATTGTACCCCTTCAAACAAAGTACAGAGGGATTATTTCTATTTGGAGAAATTAGGGAAGCTCTCCGGAGAAGGCGATGGCACCACACTCCAGTACTATTGCCTGAAAAATCCCATGGACGGAGGAGCCAGGAAGGCTGCAGTCCATGGGGTCGCGAAGAGTCGGACATGACTGAGCGACTTCCCTTTCACTTTTCACTTTCATGCATTGGAGAAGGAAATGGCAACCCACTCCAGTGTCCTTGCCTGGAGAATCCCAGGGGCGAGGGAGCCTGGTGGGCTGCCATCTATGGGGTCACACAGAGTCAGACACGACTGAAGTGACTTAGCAGTAGCAGCAGCAGGAAAGCTCTCACAGAGTGCTTTTAGCTCAGGGTTCAAGAAGTGAAGAAGTTTACTAGAATAGGAAAGAAGGAAGCAAGGCTTGAGTCAATAGTTTGTGTGCTTAGCACCTAGGACAATGTCTGGTTCATTGTAGGTGTTAAATGGGAGAAGGCACAGTTGTAAAAACCTAACTCACTGGATAGACTGAGAGAGGAAAAAGAGGGAAATGGAGGAGATAGAGATAGGGAAATAGACATAGAAGTGAAAAGGAAAGTAGAGAGATGAAGAAGTGAGGGTGGGAGGGAGAAGAAGAAAGAGGAGGAAAAGGTAGAGAGAAGGGGAAGGAGGAAGAAAAGGAGAGAGAAACAGAAAAGGAAATAAAAAGAAAACCCAGAATACTGTGACAGAAGGAAGAAAAAAACTATTTAAATAATTGATGACAGAGTAATTCTTAGTGAGAAAATCTCCTTGTTTGTTAGTATATTTGTGTATTATTTAACACTTTTTTGTTAAAAAAAATTTTTTTTTGTTGGAGTATAGTTTCTTTACAATATTCTCTTAGTTTCTGCTGTGCAGAAAAGTGAATGTTTTATGTAAACATATATCCCCTCTTTTTGGTACTTCCTTCCCATTTAGATAAACACAGTAAAGTTCCCTGAACTCTACAAAAATTTCTCATTAGTTATCTATTTTATAAATAGTAGTATATATATATGTCAATCTTAATTTCTTAATTCATCCCATGTTTCCTTTTCCCCCTTGGTGTTCACAAGTCTGTTCTCACTGTCTGTGTCTGTATTTCTGCTTTACATATAGGTTCATCTGTACCATGTCTCTACTAGAATCTACAAATAGGTATCAAAATACAATATTTGTTATCTGACTTACTTCACTCTGTATGAAAGTCTCTCTAGATGCGTCTATATCTCTGCAAATCACTCAATTTCATTCCTTTATATGGCTGACTAATATTCGATTGTATAAATGTACCACATCATCATTATCCATTCCTCAGATGATGGATATTTAGGTTGCTTTCATGTCCTGGCTATTGTAAATAGTCCTGCAATGAACAATGAGTTGCATGTGTATTTTGATATGGTCTCTTCCAGTTATATGCCCAAGAGTAGGATTGCTAGGTCATATAGTAATTCTATTTTTGTTTTGCAAGGAACTTCCATATTGTTTTCCACAGTAGCTACCTCAATTTACTTTCCTACCAACAGCATAAGAGGATTAAATTTTCTCTACACCCTGTCCATAATTTATTGTTTATAGATTTTTGATGAAGGCTATTATGACTGGTGTGAAGTGATACCTCATTGTAGTTTTTATCTGCATTTCTGTAGTAATTGGGGATATTGACTATCTTTTCATGTGCTATTTGGCCATATACATGTCTTCTTTCAAGAAACATCTATTTAGGACTTCTGCCCAATTTGTGATTAGGTTTTTTTTGTTTTTCTTTTTTGTTTTGTTTTGATATTTAGTTGCAGAAGCTGTTTATATATTTTGGAGATCAATTTACCTTTTTCATCCTTTCACTTGAAAATATTTCTTCCCATTCTGAAGGTTATCTTTTCATCTTGCTTATGGTTTCCTTTGCTGTGCAAAATCTTTTAGGTTTGTATGAATCTCAATTGTTTATTTTTGTTTTTATTTTCATTACTATAGGTTAAAAAAAAAATCTTGCTGTAATTCATGTCAAAGGTGTTCTCTCTATGTTTCCCTCTAAGAGTTTTATAGTGTCTAGCCTTATACTTAGGTCTTTAATCCATTTTATTTTTGTGTAAAGTGTAGAGAGTGTTCTAATTTCTTTTACATGTAGTTTTCTAATTGTCTCAGCATCATTCATTTAAGGATTATCTTTTATCCATTGTATATTCATGCCTCCTTTGTCATAGATTAGGTGAAAATTGGTGACTATATTTGTCTCTGGATTTTGTAACCTGTTCCATTAATCTATATTTGTTCTTATGTGCAAGCACCATACTGCCTTGATTACTGTAGCTTTGTAGTGGAATCAAAAGTCATGGAACATGATTCCTCTGGCTCCACTTTTCTTTCTCAGGGTTGTTTTGGCTATTTGTGGTCTTTTGTGATTCCATAAAACTTTAAGAGTTCTTACTCTAATTCTGTAAAGAATGTCATTGGTAATTTTATAGGGATTGCATTGAATCTGTAGATTGCTTTGGGTAGTACAGTCACTGTCACAGTATTGATTCTTTCAAAAAGTTCAGTTCAGTCCTTTAGTCATGTCCAACTCTTTGTGACCCCATAGACTGCAGCACGCCACTTCCTTGTCCAACACAAACTCCTGGAGCCTACCAAAAATCCTGTCCATCACAATAGTGATGTCATCCAACCATCTCATCCTCTGTCATCACCTCCTCCTGCCTTCAGTCTTTCCCAGTATCAGGGTCTTTTCCAGTGCGTTACTGCTTAGCATCAAGTGGCCAAAGTATTGGAGTTTCAGATGTAGCATCAGCCCTTCCAGTGAATATTCAGGACTGATTTCCTTTAGGATGGACTGGATGCATCTCCTTGAAGTCCAAGAGACTTTCAAAAGTCTTCTTCAATACCACAGTTCAGAAGCATCAATTCTTCAGTGTTCAGCTTTCTTTATAGTCCAACTCTTATATCCATACATGAGTACTGGAAAAACCATAACTTCGACAAGATGGAACTTTGTTGATAATTTCTCTGCTTTTAAATAGCTGTTTAGTTGGTCATAGCTTTTCTTCCAAGGAGAAAGCATCTTTTAATTTCATGGCTGCAGTCACCATCAGCATTGATTTTGGAGCCCCCAAATATAAAGTCTGTCACTATTTCCATTATTTCATCATCTATTTGCCATGAAGTGATGGGGTCAGATGCCATAATCTTGGTTTTCTGAATGTTGAGCTTTAAGTCAACTTTTTCACTCTTCATTTTCAATTTCATCAAGATGCTCCTTAGTCTTCTTCACTTTATGCCATAAATGTGGTGTCATCTGCGTATTTGATGTTATGGATATTTATCCTGGCAATTTTTATTCCACCTTGTGCTTCACACAATCCAGCATTTCACAACATGTACTCTGCACGTTAAGATAAATAAGCAGGGTGACAATATACAGCCGTGACAAACTCCTGTCCTGAGATGGAGCCAGTCTATTGTTTCATGTCCAGTTCTAACTGTTGCTTCTTGACCTGCATACAGATTTCTTAGGAGGTAGGTCAGGTAGTCTGGTGTTCCTATCTCTTTATGAATTTTCCACAGTTTATTGTTATCCACACAGTCAAAAGCTTTGATGTAGTCAATAAAGCAGAAGTAGATGTTTTTCTGGGACACTCTTGCTTTTTCAATGATCCAGCAGATGTTGACATTTGATCTCTGGTTCCTCTGCCTTTTCTAAATCCACCTCGAAAATCTGGAAGTATATGGCTCACATACTGTTGAAGCCTGACTTGGAGAATTTTGAGTATTACTTTGCTAGTGTGGGAGATGAGTGCAATTGTGTGATACTTTGAATATTCTTTTGCATTGCCTTTCTTTGGTATTGGGATTAAAACAGAACTTTCCCAGCCCTGTGGCCACTGCTGAGTTTTCCAAATTTGCTGGCATATTGAGTGCAGCACTTCCACAGCATCCTCTTTTAGGATTTGAAATAGCTCAATTGGAATTCCATCACCTCCACTAGCTTTGTTCGCAGTGATGCTTCCTAAGGCCCACTTGATTTCAAGTTCCAGGATGTCTGTCTCTAGGTAGGTGATCACACCATCATAGTTATCTGGGTCATGAAGATCTTTTTTGTATAGTTTTTCTGTGTATTTTTGCCACCTCTTCTTAATATTTTCTGCTTCTGTTAAGTCTATACCTTTTCTGTCCTTTATTGTGGTCGTCTTTGCCTGCAATGGTATCTCTAATTTTCTTGAAGATATCTCTAGTCTTTCTCAATCTATTGTTTTCCACTTTTTCCTTGCATTGATTGCTGAGAAAGGCTTTCTTATCTCTCCTTGCAATTCTTTGAAACTCTGCATTAAATGGGTATATCTCTCCTTTTCTACTTTGACTTTAGCTTCTCTTCTTTTCTCAGCAATTTTAAGGCCTCAGCCAGCTCTTTTTCCTTTTTGCCTTTCTTTTTCTTTGTGATGATCTTGATCACTTGATACAATGTCATGAACCTCCGTCCATAGATCTTCAGGCACTCTGTCTATCAGATCTAATCCCTTGAATCTATCTGTCACTTCCATTGTCTAGCCATAAGGGGTTTGCTTTAGGTCATACCTGAATGACCTAGTGGTTTTCCCTACTTTCTCCAATTTAAGTCTGAATTTGGTAATAAGGTGTTCATGATCCGATCCACAGTCAGTTCCCAGTCTTGTTTTTGCTGACTGTATAGAGCTTCTGCATCTTGGGCTGCAAAGAATATAATCAGTCTGATATCAGTATTAACCATCTGGTGATGTCCATGTGTACAGTCTTCTCTTGTGTTGTTGGAAGAGAGTATTTGCTATGACCAGCATGTTCTCTTGGCAAAACTCTTTTATCCTTTGACCTGCTTTGTTTTGTACTCCAAGAGCAAATTTTCCTGTTACTCCAGGTGTTTCTTGATTTCCTACTTCTGCATTCCAGTCCCCTATAATGAAGGGGACATATTTTGGGGGTGTTAGTTCTAGAAGGTGTTTTAGGTCTTCATAGAACTGTTCAACTTCAGCTTCTTCAGCATTACTGGTTAGGGCATAGATTTGGATTACTGTGATAATGAATGGATTGCCAATCCAAGAACATGGGTCTATCTCTCCATCCATTCTGTCTTGTTTTGATTTCTTTCATTTGTATCTTATTGTTTTCTTAGTACAGGCATTTTCCCTCCTTAAGAAGTTTTATTCATAGGTATTTTATACTTTCTGTTGCAATGGTCATTAGTGTATACAAGAGATTTTTGTGTATAAATTTTAAATTCTGAAACTTTATCAAATTCATTCATTAGGACCAATCATTTTCTGCTGAAATCTTAATTCTAGCTGAGCTATTTAAAATTCTAAATGATGATACTGTTATAGTACTCCACTCAATATGCCAAACAAATTGGAAAGCCCAGCAGTGGCCAGAGGAAATAGTCAGCTTTTATTCCAATCCCAAAGAAAAGCAACACCAAAGAAAAATCAAACTACTGCACAATTGCACTCATTTAACATGTGAGCAAGATCATAATCAAAATCCTCCAAGATAGGCTTCAACAGTACATGAACCGAGAACTACCAGATTGTCGGGAGCCGCTTTAGGCATTACTAACAAAATGCCACACCTCTGACCTAATGCTTTTGTAAAAGTATGAAAGAAAATCTTAAACTTGAAATAAAGAGGCAGTGCAAAAGAAAACTGAGAGGCTGTCTTATTGCCGACACTATTCATCTCTTCAGGTTGAATCCCTGGATGCTGGAGTTGGACTCTGGCAAGTGGCGCCCAGAACTGGGGACACTGAAGAGTAAGTAATTTGAGATTGTAATGCGGGACGATTAGGATTGTACCTGTGGGTGGCTGGCACCCCTCTGCAGTTTAGGCAGGGTGAGGAGGGTACAGAATTAATAAGAATATTCTCTAGAAAAATGGGTTTCTCTGCATCTAAGAATAGACAAATGTTTAGTGAAATATTACTTCATATGTTAGCCCATGGAGTGTTAAAGTAAGCACAGGAAGACTGTCTAAATTCCTAAGTTTGTTTTATACTTTGCATGGGCCAGAAAAGGTTCCTGTAGATGCTTTTGCTCTGTGGAATATGATTATAAATGTCCTGGACACCCATCATGAGGCTGTTAGATAGCCTGTGGGGGAGGCTGTAGCAGTGGATGGTGGGTCTCCATCTTCTGCGCAGATCATTTTTTCTGCCATTGATGAAGAAAAGGAGGGAGACTGTGCTCTACCTCCTAAGGAAGGAGAGGGTTTACAGGACCCTGAGGCTAGGCCCCCTGGCGAGGCCCCTCCCCCTCTACGCAAACCTTTAAAAATTTATCCACCACTTTCTGATTTAAGGCGACCACCGCCACCTTCGCTTGAGCCTCCCAGGGCCCAGGAGTTCCCCACTTTGCCTCCAAAGCCTCCCAGAGCATTGCCTAAGGCTGAGAAACATAAAGAGGTTTTTTATTTTTTTTTTGAAACAAAGGAGCTTTTAAAGCAGAAGTGAAGTCGCTCAGTCGTGTCCAACTCTTTGCGACCCCATGGGCTGTAGCCTACCAGGCTCCTCCGTCCATGGGATTTTCCAGGCAATAGTACTAGAGTGGGTTACCATTTCCTTCTCCAGAGTATCTTCCCAACCCAGGGATCGAACCCAGGTCTCCTGCATTGTAGACAGCAGGCTGAGAAAGATAAAGAGGTGGTTTTTTTGAAACAAAGGAGCTTTTAAAGCAGAAGCAGGCACAATATACAGATCCTGCTCCTTGGAGAAAACCCCCTCAGGGGGGCCTCACTCAGGCTAAAAAAAAAAAAAAAAAAGATTAATCCTAATGGAAATGATTCTACACATAAAAAGTGTTTCTCTTGTGGCCAAATGGGGCATTTTTGCCAGCAGTGTCCTGCCAAGCAGGGAAAACAAGCCGTGACAATACAGACTAATACCAACCCCCTGAAAGGGACTTTGCCCCCGATGCCAGAAAGGGAGGGTATCATTGGGCAAAAGACTGTAGATCTAAATTTCAGAAGGATGGGACTACGCTCACCCCCCAAGTACAAGGAGGTAATTTTTCCCAGTTTCAGGGAAATGGGCAGCAGGGGCAGCCCCAGCCCCAGACAACATAGGGGGAGCCACATTGCAGAACTCCTCAGAGCAACCCCAGGTAGGGCAGGACTGGAACTCAGTTCCACTACCGCAACAATATTAACCCCTGATGTGCCGGTTACTCCGATTCCAATGGGAGTTGCTGGCTCCCTGCCTGAGGGCATTGTAGGACTTGTGCTAGGGCGTAGCTTGCTTTCCCTTCAAGGAATTTTGGTGGTGCCTGGTGTAGTAGATTCTGATTATACTGGGGAAATTAAAGTTTTGATCTCACCGCCTACTAAAACTATGCAAATTAATAAAGGTCAAAGAATAGCAGAGCTTTTGCTTTTACCTTATTATCAGACAGGAAAAACCTTGACTTCTCAAGCTAAGGGCCCCAGAGGATTTAGATCCAGTGATCTAGCTTTTTGGGTGCAGGAAATTACAGCTTCTAGGCCTTTGAAAGATCATTTAATTCAAGGAAATAAAATGTTAAGGCTGTTAGATACTGGAGCAGATATCTCTTGCATTGCTGGAAAAGATTGGCTCTCGTCCTGGCCGACACACTTGACCAGTGCTGGCCTGGTAGAAATAGGGTCAGTGCCCCCAGTTGTTAAGAGCTCACAAATTTTGACATGGTCAGATGAGAAGGGGGCACAAGGCACTTTTTGTCTATATGTGGTTCCTTCACTACCTTTTTCTTTATGAGGGAGAAATATATTGTCTCAGATGGGAATGCTTTTATATAGCCCAGATGAAAAGGTTACTAATAAAATTCTGCAAATGAGGTATAATCCTGATAAGGGGCTTGGTAAAGATCAGCAGAAGATTGTTTCTCTATTAGAGGTGGTTTCTAACAAAAATACAGAAGGTCTGGGATATTCAAATTTATCCTAGAGGCTGTTTCTCTTGCTGCTGGCCCCATTATCTGGAAATCTGATGAGCCGGTATGGGTGGAGCAATGGCCTTTAACAGCTGAAAAGTTACAGGCAGTTGAGGATTTAGTTATGGAACAACTGACAGCCGGCCATATAGAGCTTTCTAATAGCCCCTGTAATACACCTATTTTTGTTATTAAGAAAAAAAAAAAAAAAACAGGAAAATGGAGATTGTTACAGGATTTGAGGGCTATAAACGCAACTATGGAAGACATAGGGGCCCTCCAGACGGGCCTCCCTTTCCCAGTGGCTGTGCCTTTTCAGTATAATGTGATAGTTATAGATCTACAGGATTGTTTCTTTACCATTCCCCTGGCTGTCCAGGATTGTAAACGGTTTGCCTTCAGTCTCCCTTCAGCTAATTTTAAAGAGCCCTATAGAAGGTTTCAATAAAAGGTTTTGCCTCAGGGAATGAAAAATAGCCCCACCTTGTGTCAGAAATTTGTAGACCAAGCTGTGCAAAATTTAGAGGAAAGTATAAAGATCTATATTTGATACATTATATGGGTGATATTTTGGCAGCTCATAAGGACAGAGCCTTGTTGCAACAAATTTTATCTGAATTGATTGAGGCCCTGGAAAGCTGGGGTTTAAAGATAGCTCCATATAAGATACAAGTAAATCTTCCTTTTTCTTATTTAGGGAGGGTATTAAATACCCATACCGTGAGTCATGCCCTTTTGCAGCTGCGGAGAGATTGTTTACTAACTTTAAATGATTTTCAGAAATTATTAGAGGATATTAGTTGGATATGCTCACATTTAAAACTGACCACTGCAGATTTAAAGCCTCTGTTTGATTGCTTAAAAAGGTGATCCTAATCCCAGTTCTAAGAGAGAATTGACTAGTGAGGCCAAATTGGCTCTTGTTAAAGTGGATGAGGCTTTAAATGATCAGTTAATTAGGATTAATATTACCAGAGGATGGGATTTATTCTCGCCACAGAGCATACACCTACAGGATGCTTGTGGCAAGAAGGCCCATTGGAATAGCTCCATCTACCAGTGACCCTAAGAAAAATAGTTTTATCTTATCCCAGCTTGGTGGCACAATTAATTATAAAAGGTAGAAAAACAAGTGTGGAACTTTTTGGAAAAGAAGTAGCAAATATAGTGATTCCATTCAATAAGGATCAACTGCAATTTCTTTTACAAAATAGTGATGATTGGCAAGTTGCTCTAATAGATTTCAGGGGTCAAATTTTGTTTCATTTGCCCTCAAGCCCCCTATTGCATTTTTTGAAAACACATCCAATGATTTTTCTGAAGAAATTTTCTATTCAACCTTTGGAAGGGGCAATTTTAGTTTTCACAGATGGTTCTTCTAATGGTAAAGCAGTCACTATTGATGGAAAATCCCATGTTCAGGTAACTGAAGAGACATCAGCTCAGAGAGGCGAGTTGAGGGCAGTTATTTGGGCTTTTCAACATTTGAGAGACCGTATCTTCAATCTTTTGACTGACTCCCGATATATTGTAGGGTTGTTTCCTCATATTGAGACAGCTAATATTCCAGAAAATAAAACTACCATCTTCTCCTTGTTATTTGATTTACAGAAGGAGATTAAGCATAGAGATAAAAAATATTTTGTGGGACATATTAGAGCCCATTCTGGCTTGCCTGGCCCTTTACATGAAGGAAATGCTTTGGCAGATGCATTAACTAAAGTAATTGCTTTAAACTTAGATGAAAAGATTGACAAGGTCAAAAATTCTCACAAAATTCATCATCAAAATGCAGCTGGTTTAAGGTATGAATTTCATATCCATAGGGAAGCAGCTAGACAAATAGTTAAGTCCAAATTGCCCAATATTTAATCCATCTCCACCATTAAGAGTAAATTCCCAAGGCTTTCGGCCTAATGCTCTCTGGCAAATGGACATAACTCATATCCCAGCCTTCAGAAAACTGTCCTTTATCCATGTTACCATGGATACCTTTTCTCATGTTATCATAGCCTCTGCTAGATCAGTGGAAGCAGCAAGAGATGTAATTCAGCACTTATTTCAATGCTTTTCCCAAATAGGACTCCCCGAACAGATAAAAACAGATAATGCCCCAGCTTATACTTCTGCTGCTTTTAAGAGATTTTGTCAACAATTTTCCATAGTACATTCAATAGGTACCACTTGTTTATTTTTGCTTCTATTTCCATCACTCTAGAAGGTTTCTCTCTATGGCCTAGTGAGAGCCTGAGGCCCACTGTTGAAAGGTCTAGCACCCAGACTAGGAAAGGAAAGATCCTGGGAGAAGCTTCACTTGTGTGAAACTCAGTAACTCAAGATGAAGGCTGATTTTGGCTGATCTCTGGTGTGTCAAGACTCCCTACATCCACAGGAGACCAAATGTGTATGTGTTTTTAAAATATTTTAATGATATTATCAAGATAGTTTACTATATAGCTACTACTTAATAAATTTTTAGTGTCAGAATAATGTTATCTTAATTGTTTTTGTACTTTGTTTAATCTGGATGTAGCCAGACCATATTTTGCTCTTTAACATTAATATTCATTTTTATGATTTGGCTTAAAATTTAAAAACTTCATCAGATTTTAAGAATAATGAACATAGTGTAGGACCAAAACTGAGCAACAATTTCAAAATAGGCTACACTAGCAAGATGCCAGGTCATTTTTCTGTTGCCATAATTTCTGGGCCAAACAATGAAGGTAATATCACAGACCATATTTTTGCTTATCTTATTTTCATTTACTTTTTACAAATTTATTTATTTTTAATTGAAAGATAATTTCTTTACACTATTGTATTGGTTTTTGACATATATCATTATGAATCAGCCATAAGTATACATATGGCCCTTCCCTCTTGAACCTCCCTCCCACCTCCTCCCCCTCTAGGTTATCACAGAGCCCTGGTTTGAGTTCCTTGCATCATACAACAAATTGCCACTGGCTACCTATTTTACATATGGTAATGCGTATATTTCCATACTATTCTCTCCATTTGGCTCACTCCCTCCTCACCCCAAGTCCACAAGTCTGTTCTCTATGTCTGCATCTCCACTGTGGTCCTGCAAATAAGTTCATCAGTACCATCTTTCTAGATTCCATATATATGCATTAATATACGATATTTGTTTTTCTCTAACTCACTTCCCTCTGTATGATAGACTCTGGTTCATCCACCTCATTAGAACTGACTCAAATGCATTCTTTTTTATGGCTGTGGAATATGCCACTGCATATATGTACCACAACTTCTTTATTCATTCATCTGTCAATGGACATTTAGGTTGTTTCCATCTCCTAGCTATCGTAAAGAGTGCTGCAATGAAGATTGCAGTATATGTCTTTTTCAACTATTGTTTTATCAGAGTATATGCCCAGTAGTGGGATTGTTGGATTATATGGTAGTTTTCTTCCTAGTTTTTTAAGGAATCTCCATCCTGTCTACCATGTCAGCTGTATCAATTTACATTCCTACTAACAAAGCAAGTGGGTTCACTTATGTCTACACTCGCTCCAGCATTTATTGTTTGTAGATTTTTTGATGCTGGCAATTCTGCCTGGTGTGAGGTGATATCTCATTGTAGTTTGATTTGCATTTCTCTAATAACGAGTGACCTTGAGCATCTTTTTCATGTGTTTATCAGCCATCTCTATGTCTTCTTTGGAGCAATATCTGTTTAGGTCTTCTACCCACTTTTTAACTGGATTCTTTGCTTATCTGATATTGAGTTGCATGAGCTGCTTGTATATTTGTAATTTAATTCTTTGTCAATTGTTTCATTTCCTATTACTTTCACCCATTCTTAGGGAGAATTGCCTGTTTATAGTTTCCATCGCTGTGCAAAAGCTTTCAAGTTTAATTAGGTACCACTTGTTTATTTTTGCTTCTATTTCCATCACTCTAGAAGATTTCTCATAGAGGATCTTGCTGTGATTTATGTCTTAGAGGGTTCTTCCTATGTTTTCCTCTAAGAGTTTTATAGTCTCTGATCTTACATTTTGGTCTTTAATCCATTTTGAGTTTATGATTGTGTATGGTGTTAGGAAGTGTTTTAATTTCATTCTTTTACATGTAGCTGTCCAGTTTTCCCAGCATCACTTTTTGAAGAGGCTGTCTTTTCTCCATTGTATATTCTTACCTTTTTTGTCAAAAATAAGTGCCCATAGATGTGTGGGTTTATCTCTGGGTTTTCTATCTAGTTCCATTGGTGTATATTTCTGTTCTGTGCCAGTATTATATTCTCTCTTGGTGACTATAGCTTAGTAGTATTTTCTAAAATCAGGAAGGCTGATTGCTCCAGCCCCATTCTTCTTTCTGAAGATTGTTTTGGCTATTCAGGGTCTCTTTTGTGTTGCCATAAAATTGTGAAATGCTTTCTTCTAGTTCTCTGAAAACTCCCATTGGTAATTAGGGATTACACTGAATCTGTAGATTGCATTTGGTAGTATAGACATTTTCACAATATTGATTCTACCAACCCAGAAACATGGAATATCTATCCATCTGTTTATGTCATCTTTGATTTTTTTTCATCAGTGCCTTACAGTTTTCTATATACAGCTCTTTTGTGTCCTTAGGTAGATTTATTCCTAGATATTTTATTCTTTTTGTTGCAATGGTAAATGGGATTGATTTCTTAATTTCTGTTTCTGATTTTTCATTGCTAGTGTACAGGAAAGCAAGTGATTTCTGTGTGTTGATTGTGGATCCTGTAACTTTACTAACTTTACTGATAAGCTCTAGTAATTTTCTGATAGAAAATTCTGATACTCTGTATATTGAAATATATTTAGGGTTTTCTATGTATAGTATCATGTCATTTGCAAATAGTGAGAATTTTACTACTTCTTTGCCAGTTACTTTTCTTTTTTTTTTTTTTCTCTGATTGCTGTAGCTAAGACTTTAAAAATTATGTTGAATAAAGGTGACAAGAGTGGGCACCCTTTTCTTGTTCCTGATATTCAGAGAAATGCTTACAGTTTTTCATCATTGAGAATAATGTTTGCTGTGGGTTTATTATGTATGGCCTTTATTATGTTGAAGTAGATTCCTTCTATGCTCATATTTTATTTTATTTATTTTATTTTATTTTATTTATTTATTTATTTTTAATTTATTATTTTTTTTTTTACTTTACAATTCTGTATTGGTTAACGCATGTACACCCGTGGTGGATTCATGTCAATGTATGCCAAAACCAATATGCTCATATTTTAAATGGGTGCTGAATTTTGTAAAAAGCTTTCTCTACAATATTGAGATTATTATATGACTTTCAGCCTTTCAATTTGTTAATATGGTGTATCACATTGATTGATTTGCATATATCAAAAAAGCCTTGCATCCCTGGGATAAAACCAACTTTATCATGGTGTAATGTGTTGTTGAATTCTGTTTGCTAGAATTTTGTTGAGGATTTTTGCATCTATCCTCATCAGTTATCTTGATCAGTAATTTTCTTTTCTTGTAATGGCTTCATTTGGTTTTGGTATCAGGGTGATAGTGACCTTATAAAATGAATTTGGAAGTATCTCTTCCGCTGCATTTTTTTGGGAAGAGTTTCAGAAGGATAGGCATTATCTCTTCTCTAAATGTTCGATAGAATTTACCTGCAAAGCCATCTGGCCCTGGGATTTGTTTTTTTGCAAAATTTTTGATAAAAGTTTTGATTTCTGTGCTTGTGATTAGCTTGTTCATAGTTTTTATTTCTTCCTGGTTCAGTTTCAAAAGGTTGAACTTTTTTAAGAATCTGTCCATTTTTCCAGATTTTCCAATTAATTAGCATATAGTTGCTCATTATAATATCTTATGATCCTTTTTATTTCTGCATTATTTACTTTAACCTCTCCTTCTTCATTTCTAATTTTGTTGATTTGTTTCCTCTCTTTTTTTTTCTTGATGTATTTGGCTAATAGTTTGTCAATTTTCTCAAGAACCAGCTTTTAGTTTTATAAATCTTTACTACTGTTTACTTCATTTTTTTTTTATTTATTTCTGCTCTGATTTTTATTATTATTTTTTTCCTTCAGCCAACTTTGGGGTTTTTGTTCTCCTTTTTACATCTGTTTTACATGTAAATTTAGGTTTGATGTTTTTCTTGTTTCTTGAGTTAAGATTGTATTGCTATAAATTTTCCTCTTAGATATGTTTCTGCTTTATCTCACAGGTTTTGAGTCATTGTGTTTTCATTATCATTTGTTCCAGGAATTTTTTGATTTCCCATTTGATTTATTCAGTAACCTGTTCATTATTTAGAAATATGTTGTTTAATCTCCATGTCTTTATGGTTTTTACAGTTTTTCCCCACAACTCTCATAGCATTGTGGTCAGAAAAGATGCTTGATATAATTTCAATTTTCTTAAATTTACTGAAGCTTGATTTGTGATCCAAGATGTTGTGTATCCCAGAGAATGCCCTATATGCACTTGAGAAGAAAATGTATTCTGAATTTTGATGGAAAATCCTGAAGATATCAATTAGGTCGATTTAGTATAGTGTGCCATTAAAGGCTCTTGTTTCCTTATTATCTTTCTGCTTTGATGATCTGTTTATTGGTGTAAGTGGGGTGTTAAAGTTCTACACTATTACTGTGGTACTGTCAATTTACTCCTTTATGTCTGTGGTTTGCCTTATGTATTGAGGTGTTCCTATGTTGGATACATAATTATTTACTATCATTATGTCTTCTTGGACTGATCACTTGATCATCATGTAGCTTCCTTATCTCTTATAATATTCTTTATTTTAAGATTTATTTTGTCTGATATGAGAATTACTACTCCAGCTTTCTTTTGATTTTCATTTGCATGGAATATCTTTTTCCATCCTCTCACTTTAAGTCAATGTGTGTTTTGAGGTCTAAATTTGGTCTCCTACAGACAGGGCATATATGGGTCTTGCTTTTGTATACGTTCAGCCAGTCTGTGCCTTTTGGTTAATTCATTTAAGGTAATTATTAGCATATATGTTCTTATTTGCATTTTCTTAATTATTTTGTGTTTGTTTTGTAGGCCTTTTCCTTCTCTTGTGTTTCCTGCCTATCAAAGTCCCTTTAATATTTGTCACAAGCGTGGTTTGGTGGTGCTAAATTCTCTTAACTTTTGCTTGTCTGTAAAGCTTTTGATTTTTCCATCAATTTTAAATGAGATCCTTGTGTGGTAGAGTAATCTTGATTATAGATTTTTCCTTTCAAGACTTTAAATATATCCTGTCATTCCGTTTTGGCCTGTAGAGTTTCTGCTGAAAGATCAACTGTTATGGGGTTTCCCTTGTGTTCCTTGCGTTTCTCTTTGGGTTTATCCTTTATGGGATTCTCTGTGCTGCTTGGACTTGACTGACTATTTGCTCTCCCATGTTAGGGAAGTTTTCAACTATAACCTCTTCAAAAATTTTTTTTTTTTTCACTTTTTTTTTTTTATTTTTTTATTTTTTTAAATTTATTTATTTATTTTTAATTTTTACTTTACAATTCTGTATTGGTTTTGGCATAGATTGACATGAATCCACCACAGGTGTACATGCGTTCCCAAACATGAGCCCCCCTCCCACCCCCCTCCCCACAACATCTCTCTGGGTCATCCCCGCGCGTCAGCCCCAAGCGTGTCATATCCTGCATCAGACATAGACTGGCTTTCGATTCTTACATGATATTATACATGTTTCAATGCCATTCTCCCAAATCATCACACCCTCTCCCTCTGAGTCCAAAAGTCCGCTATACACATCTGTGTCTTTTTTGCTGTCCTGCACACAGGGTCATCATTGCCATCTTCCTAAATTCCATATATATGTGTTAGTATACTGTATTGGTGTTTTTCTTTCTGGCTCACTTCACTCTGTATAATCGGCTCCAGTTTCATCCATCTCAGCAGAACTGATTCAAATGTATTCTTTTTAATGGCTGAGTAATATTCCATTGTGTATATGTACCACAGCTTTCTTATCCATTCATCTACTGATGGACATCTAGCAAAAATTTTATTATTTTCTTCTTCTTCTGAGACCCCTAAAATTTCTATATTGGTGTATTTAATATTGTCCCAGAAGTCTCTGAGACTATATTCAATATTCTTCATTCTTTTTTGTTTATTCTGCTCTTCAGTAATTATTTCCACTATTCTATCTTCCAGCTTAGTCATTTGTTCTTCTGCCTACGTTATTCTGCAATTGATTGCTGCAGGAGATATAAGAGATACAGATTCAGTCTCTGGGTTGGGAAGATCCCCTGGAGAAGTGCATGGCTACCCACTCCAATATTCTTGCTTGGAGAATCCCATGGACAGAGGAGCTTGGCAGGCTACAGTCCATAGGGTCACAAAGAGTCAGACATGACTAAAGTGACTTAGCAAAGCACACAGTATTTTTAATTTCAGTTATTTTGTTATTCATCTCTTGCTTATTTATTCTTTATTTCTTCTAGGTCCTTGTTAAATGTGTTAATTGATTCTTGTATTTTCTCCATTCTATTTTCAAGGTTTTGTATCATCTTTACTATCATTATTCTGAATTCTTTTTCACATAGTTTGCCTATTCCTCTTCATTTACTTGGTTTTGTGAGTTTTTACCTTCTTTTTTCATTTGCAGAATATTTCTCTCTCTCTCTCTTTTTTTCTAACTTACTGTTTTTGAAATCTCTTTCCCAGGCTTTAGGGTCATATTCCTTCTTCCTTTTGGTTTCTGCCCTCTGTGGGTGAGGTTGGTTCTGTGGCTTGTGTAGGCTTTGTGTTGGGAGGGGCTTGAGTCTGAATTCTGGTGGGAGGAGGAGGTTTTTTTTTTCCCCCTCTGATGGGCAGTGTTCCATGAAGTGGTATGTTTTGGGGTGTCAATGGGAAGCTTTTCTGCTAATGAATGAGTTTGTGTTTTTTCTTACTTATTGTTTGGGCTTCCCTGGTGGCTCAGACAGTAAAGAATCTGTTTGCAATGTGGGAGACCTAGGTTTGATCCCTGAGTTTGGAAGATCCCCTGGAGTAGGGCATGGCAACCCTCTTGAATATTCTTGTCTGGAGAATCCACATGGACAGAGGAGTCTGGTAGGCTACAGTCCATGGAGTTACAAAGAGTCAGACATGACTGAGTGACTAAGCACAGCACACTGTTTGGGTCAGGAGTCCTCCATAGTGTACTGCCAGCAGTTGGGTGATGCTGGGTCTTGGATGTAAGTGAAGGTCTTCATGGGAGTTCTTACTAATTAATATTCCCTGTGGTCAGGTGTTCTCTGGCAGGCTAGTGTCCTGAACTCAGCACTCCCACTCCAAAGGCTCAGGCCCAATCTCTGGCCAGGTATATGAGATTCCACAACCTGTTTATTATGGCATTAGAGGGGATTAAAAAATAACAACAACAACATACAAAAATATAAAAAAAAAAACAAGTAACAAAAGACAAACCCCAGACAAATGGTAAATACAAAATCAGACAAATAATAACAAAAAAGAGTATACACAAATATGCACACTAATAACCATAATATTCCAAAGAAAACAAAGTACAAGACAGTGACCCAGAAAGCAAAGGAGGCCAAAAATGATACTGATCAATTAAAAACAAAGCTAACTAAAACACAAACAGTTAAAGAATATCATCACAGAGTGCCAAAAGGGGAATAAAGAAAAGAAAACAAAACAAACTAGCAAACATGGTGAAATAAAGAAAGAAAAGGAAGAAAAGAAAAATAAAATAGAAAAGCAAAGTTACATAGAAGCATATTAAAAATGTTATATGTTGAATGATAACTACAATAGGATAAGAACAAAAAGAAAAAAAAATCAGAAAATCAAATAAAAAGAAAACCACAGAACCAGAAAAAGCCAATGTAGATGTAGAAGTATATAAAGGAAATAAAAATTATGATAAAAAATTTCTCAAACGCTTAAATAGAGTTAATAGTAATAATAAAATCAACAACCACAGTAACAAGAAAAAATAAAAATCCAGAACCAACTACAGAACAAATCAAAATATAAGAATAATAATAAATGTTTTTCTCAGATCTCAGCTGTCAGCTTCCTTTCCCTAGCTGAGAGTCACGGTCCACCTCTGACTCCGTAGGATGCCCTCAAATACTGGGTTGGTCTCTGGACTTTCTGTGAGGACAGGTCAGACTCTGATTTGGCCCTACTCCTGAATGTTCTTGTCTCCAATGCACACAGCTGCCTGAGCTAGTACCTTTTGTGGGAACTCTCTTGTCCCTTGATATATTTAATACACATAGAATCTTTCTAGTTGTGTGAATTTAATCTGCAGCTTGTACAGCTGGTGGGAAGTTTTTTGATCCTCTTCCTTAGGCATATTGCCCCTGGGTTACAATTGTGGTTTTATCCCCACCTCTTCATGTATGTCATCCACAGGAATTTGCTCCTGAGGCTGCCCTCTAGGACTTGGGTCTGCTCCAGTGAGGACCAGGTACAGAGGTGGTACAGCTCCTTGGATCACAGGGACCCTAGTAGTATCAGATATGCAGGGGAATCGGTGGCCACTGGGGCAGGAGATATGATGCTCTTATAGACTTTTCCTAGCCTCTGGCAGTTCTGCCCCAGCAGGGATCATGCATGGAAGTGGCACAGCTGCTTGGATTATGGGATTGGATTGGAGAGCCAGGTACATAGAGGAACCAGCTGTCATGGCCACAGGAGATATGGTGCTATTAGGGTTTTTTCTAGCCTCTGGCAATTTTGCTTTAGTGAGGATCATGCATGGAGTTGGCACTGCTATTTGGATCACAGGCACCCTGGTGGCATCAAGTGTGAAGGGATGTCGGTAGCCTCAGACACAAGAAAACTGGCACTGCTAGAGTCCTGCTTTGCAAGGGGATTCTTTACCAGCGGAACTATCAGGGAATCTCAGAGTCTTTTTCTAGCCTCTGGCAACTGACATGGAAAGGGCTTCCACGACTGGTCCTTCTCTTGCTCCGTGTAGCAGACATTCAAAGGCGCCTTCAGCTGGGGTCTTTATTGCTCCATGCATCATGCACTTAAAGGGCCACTCTCTCTGGAGTCTCACTATTGATCTATTGCCTGTGCCATTGTGTGGTTAGAGAGGCTACATTGATGGCTCCACCCCCAACACGTGACTCAATAGTGTCACCTTGCCTCCATGGCTGCCAAGCTTTTCTCCAAAGGTATTCCCCACTGCAGTCTCCTCCCTCACATCTCCGTGTGTCATCTTCCCATAGTCAACAGCAGACCTCACCTTCGGATTGCTTTCTAATCCCTTCGCTCCAGCTCCTAGGCACCACATTGTTGCAGGGGACTTGTGTCCCTGTACAGAGTACATAGGCTTGTGGCAAGGATTGTCTGTGTGGCTCTCACTCAATTCAGACTCTCACAGATCAGCTGCTGCACGCTCCAATAGCCTCAAATGCTTCCCCTCTGTCCAAATACTTGCCCCAATGTAGGGCTCTAGACCTTGCTTCAGTAGCAGCTCCTGTCCTGCTCACTCTCCTTCCCTCATCCTACTGAATACTGTATGGATCTATATATTCCTTTCTGATGGTCAGAGACTCCTGTCCACTCTCGGCTGGTGTTCTGTGAGATCTTCTGCATCTGAAGTTGTATTCCTGATGCATCCATGGAGAGATATGTATTCCACTTCCACCTACTCCTCTGCCATTTTGTCTCTCTGTTTCTTTTTTAATCTTCTCACTTTCATCTTTGAACTTAGGGATGCTGGATCTCAACATTATTTTTTAAGCTGTGAAATCCTACAGGCTCATATCCTCATTTCGTCTCTAATTTTCACTTATTCATGTGGTCTCTAGTGTTTGACACTTGCTCTAACTGGACAAAGAGTTGGTATTTTGCTTATAACACAGTTTTAACTATGAGGAATTTAATTTTGTTACATTTCTAATTGAACTCTGAAATTTTGCGGGCCTTTAAATAATCCTTTTGGGTTGAATTAATTTGGTACCAGTCAAATGAAATGTTTTAATTTTTGAATTTTCTTAACATAAAAAATTACTCTTTGATTTTTTTTTTCTTAGCTAAGGATATATACCAAAAGTATTGCTATATGTTACTTTAACAATTGAACTGGATTAATTTCCTCTGTCATAAGCTTTGTGTCTTCCAGCTTCACAGGGAATTTTTTTCCTTTTAAATCATTCTTGCCTGTGAACTGCCATGGTAGTTAAGTTAGCAAGAACCATTCCAGAGAGATGAATGTGGTTAAAAACTGCTTTTTCTTTCTCTCCCTTTCCCATATGCATATAACCACACACAGCCACAAACTAAACACACCCACCACATATCACACACACACACATACACACATACACAGAGAAAAACACTATTAATCTGTAATAATTCAAGGGAATTCTCAGTGTAAGAGTCTTTGTTTTGCCCATAGAAAAATGAATTTTTCTTCATGATCTTTTGTGCCAGGACTACTGTAAGTCCTAAAATGTGCAATGCCTCTTTGCCAGAACTCAGCAAGTTAATAAGAGTACCAGAAATATTACCAGAAGTCATATAATATACAGGAGCAATAAAGATTTCATTTTTTCTTTCCTAAATTAAGAGTAAACCAGTTTGTGATTGTGTAAGTGATATAAATTATTTTTAACCATCAACCTTGATTATCTCAAAATCACAAGTTAAATAACTCAAGATTGACTATAAGCTCAAGGAAAGTGATATGTAAAATTAAAATTTATTAATTTTTAAATATTCCTGACACAGAGGCTAATGCAGACAAAGTATTCTATCTCTGTACTGTCTGAAGACTCTGGCCAAATTTGAAAGCTCTTTCATCTCCAAATCTTCTTAGATGCTCTTTTATGACAAGAAAAAGGAAGAAGCTTTGTGTGATTAAAGAAGGTTAGAAATCATGGCATATAGATTTTTAGGTAGAGTTACAACTTTTTAGAGAGAAAAAGATAAGGATTCTTAGCAACATTGACCTTCCAAATATGACAGTTGTTAAGGCAAAATTGAGGCCTTGTGGAGCAAATAACATGCTAACCCTCAAAACGGTTTCTTGTGACCATGAAAAATATGGAGCAATTGGACAGAGGACATGAGGGATTTAGTTTTAATTATAGTAGCAAATTCAGATTCACATACCAAACTCTAAGCAGTTTCCCCAATATTTTATCTTTTTGTTTACTAGGAGGACAGTTTACTGTAGTTATTTTGCTTGTATCATTGCAATAGTAAGCATAAAAAATTGTCACCTAAACTAAGATAGTTTTGAAAGTGACAGGAATACTATTACTCTTTGGAGCTACAGGCAAAAACTAGGACTGAGTGGGAGAAAGAAGGATACGAGAATACATGGTCACCCTAGGAATATATTTATGGTGGAGAAGAGATTTTAATTGTCAAAGAATATGCACTATGTGCACCTTTTAGAAACTTGATAGTAGCTTCTAGTTATTTGTGACAATATCTAAAAAGAAAGTAATTCAATTTGTGAAATTTGGTCAGCAATGAGATCTGTTAGCAAGAAGAAAAAGTGATAGAGTTTCAGCTAAGTTTTAAACACAAAATTTTAAAAGATGCATTCAAAACACTATGATATTATGGAGTAGTAAATATCAGAAATAAAATCCAATGAATGAATTGCAAATATGATAATGTTGCTATAAGTTGTTCTATCAATGGAATATTCCTAAGATATAGTTTTAGATTTAAGTACCTGTAGAATAATAAGGAAATACAAATAAAAATACATGTATGGCTCATCAGACAGAAATTCCATTATGTTCTGTTTTATGAAAGGATGTTTATAATTAACATCTAGTCTGCAGACTGGAGCGGTCACAACTAGTAATACTGAGAAATTCATAGTATGACAATACACATAGTACAAAGGATTAGACTATTTATTTCCCTTAATTGGTGCTGTTGTTTAGTCACTAAGTCATGTCCAACTCTTTAAAACTCCAGAAACTGCAGCACACTAGGCTTCCCTGTCCTTCACTATCTCCCAGAGTTTGCTTAAATTCATGTCCATTGAGTCAGTGATTTCTCATCTCTGACTATCTCTGGTGTCTCATATCTAACCATCTCATCCACCTCTGACCCCATCTCTCTTGCCCTCAATCTTTCCCAGTATCAAGGTCTTTTCCAATGAGTCAGCTCTTCACATCAGGTGGCCAAAGTATTGGAAATTCAGCTTCAGCATCAGTCCTTCCAATGAATATTCGGAGTTGATTTCCTTTAGGATTGACTGGTTCGATCTCCTTGCTGTCCAAGGGAGTCTCAAGTGTTTTCTCTAGAACCACAATTCAAAAGCATCAATTCTTTGGCGCTCAGGCTGCTTGATGGTCCAACTCTCACATCTGTACATGACTACTGAAAAAAATCACAGCTTTAACTATATGGACCTTTGTTCGCAAACTGGTGTCTCTAATTTTTAACACACTGTTTAGTTTTGTCAAAAGCTTTTCTTCCAAGGAGCAAGCATCTTCTGATTCTGTGGTTGTAATCACTGTCCACAGTGATTTTGTAGCCCAAGAAAATAAAATCTGTCACTGTTTCCACTTTTTACTCATCTATTTGCCATGAAATGATGGGATCAGATGCCTTGCCTTTGTTTTTGTAATGTTGAGTTTTAAGCCAACTTTTTCAGTATCTTTTTTCACCTTCATCAAGAGGCTCTTTAGTTCCTCCTCTCTTTCTGCCACTAGAGTAATATCATCTGCATAACTGAGGTTGTTGGTATTTCTCCCAGCAATCTTGATTCCAGCTTGTAATTCATCTAGCCAGGCTTTTCACACTATGTACTCTGTATATAAGTTAAATAAGCAGGGTGACAATATACTGCCTAGATGTAGTCCTTTCCAAATGTGGAACTAGTCAGTTGTTCCATGTCCATTTCTAATTGTTGTTTCTTGGCCTGCATATAGGTTTCTCAGGAGACATATAGGGTGGTCTGGAATTCCCATCTCTTTAAGAATTTTCCACTGTTTCTTGTGATCCTAGGACTTCCCTGGTGTATCAGCTGGTGAAGAACCCATGTGCCGATGCAGGAGACACAAGAGACCACAGATTCGAATCCTGGGTTGGGAAGATCCCCTAAAGAAGACAAAGATAACCTGCTTCAATTTTCTTGCCTAGAAAATTCTATGGACAGAGAAGTCTGGTGGGCTACAGTCCATGGGGTCTCAAAGAGTTGGACATGACTGAGCATGCATGCACACACACACACACACACACAGAGTCAAAGGCTTTAACATAGTCAGTGAAACAAAAGTAGATTTTTTTTTCTAATTCCCTTGGTTTTTCAATGATCCAGTAGATGTTGGCAATTTAATCTCTGCTCCTCTGCCTTTTCTAAATACAGCTTGTACATCTGGAGGGTCTCAGTTCATGTTCTGCTAAGGCCTAGCTAAAAGGATTTTGAGCATAAGCTTACAAGCATGAGAAATGAGTTCAATTATCCAGTGTTTGAATATTCTTTGGCATTGTCTTTCTTTGGGATTGGAGTGAAAACTGACCTTTTACCATCTTGTGGCCACTTCTGAGTTTCCCAAATGCGCTGCCATATGGAGTACAGCACTTTAAAGGCATCTTGTTTTAGGATTTGAAACAGCTCAGCAAGAATTCCATCACCTCCACTAGCTTTGTTCCTAGTAATGCTTCTTAAGATCCACTTGACTTCACTTACCAGGATGTCTGGGTCTAGGTGAGTGATCACACAATTGTGGTTATCTGAGTCATTAAGATCTTTTTTTTTTTTTTTTTTTTGGATAGTTCTTCCGTGTATTCTTGCCAGCTCTTCTTAACCTCTTCTGCTTCTGTTAGGTCCTTGCTGTTTCTGTCCTTTATTATGCCCGTCTTTATATCAAATATTCCTTTGGTATCTCCAACTTTCTTGTAGAGATCTCTAGTTTCCCCATGCTATTGTTTTCCTCTGTTTCTTTGCATTGTTCACTTAAGAAAGCTTTCTTCTCTCTCCTTGCTATTCTCTGGAACTCTGCATTCGGATGGGTGTATCTTTCCTTTTCTCTTTTGCCTTTCACTTCTTTTCTTTACTCCGTAAGACCTCCTCAGATAAATCATTTTAATTTTTTTCATTTATTTTTCTTGGGGATGGTTTTGATTATTGCCTCCTGTACAATGTTGCAAACCTCTGTCCATAGTTCTTCAGTCACTCTGTCTACTAGATCTAATCCCTTGACTCTATTGGTCACCTCCACTGTATAATCATAAGGGATTTGATTTAGGTCATACTTGAATGGTCCAGTAGTGTTCCCTACTTTGTTCAATTTAAGTCTGAATTTGGCAATAAGAAGTTCACGATCTAAGCTAAAGTCAGCTCTGGTCTTGTTTTTGCTGACTGTGTAGAGCATCTCCATTTTCAGCTGCAAATAATATTAATCAACCTGATTTCAGTATTGACCATATGGTGATGTCCATGTGTATACTGGTCTCTTGTGTTGTTGGAAGAGGGCCTCTTGGCAAAACTCTGTTAGCTTTTGTCCTGCTTTTGTACTCCAAGGCCAAACTTGCCTGTTACTCCAGGTATCTTTTGACTTCCTAGTTTTGCATTCCAATCTCCTATGATGAAAAGGACATCTTTTTTTGATATTAGTTCTAGAATGTCATCATAGAATTGTTCAATTTTAACTTCTTCAGCATCAGTGGTGGGGACATAGACTTGGATTGCTGTCATATTGAATGGTTTGCTTTGGAAACAAACAGATCATTCTGCTGTTTTTGAGATTACATCCAAGTTATGCATTTCAAACTCTTTTGTTGACTCTAGTCCATTTTTTCTAAGGATTCTTGCCCACGGTAGTAGATATAATGGTCACCTGAATTAAATTCTCCCATTCTCGTATATTTTAGTTCACTGATCCTAAAATGTTGATGTTCACTCTTGCCGTCTCCTACTTAATCATGTCAACTTACCCTGATTCATGGACCTAACATTCCAAGTTCCTATGCAATATTGCTCTTTACAGCATTGGACTTTACCTTGACCACCAGGCACATTCACAACTAAGCATTGTTTCTTCTTTGGTCCAGGCTTTTTATTCTTCCTGGAGTTATTTCTCACTTGTCTTCAGTGGCATATTGAATGCTACTGACCCTGAGGGTTCATCTTCCATTGACATATCTTTTCACCCTTTCATACTGTTCATGAGGTTTTCAAGGCAGGAATACTGAAGTGGTTTGCCACTCTCTTATCCAGAGGACCATGTTTTGTCAGAACTCTCCACCATGACTCATCTGTCTTGGGTGGCTCTCCACAGCATGGCTCATAGCTCCATTGAGTTACAGAAAGCTGTGATACATGTTATCATTTTGGTTATATTTCTGGGATTGTGGTTTTCATTTTGGAGATTGTCAGTCTTCTGCATTGGCCCATGGTAAAGTAATAACAAAGTACACGTAGGATAAAAACCTGCCATTCCAGTCATTTTAAAGTGCGCACCTCAGTGGCCCAAAGGGGACTCTGGCCCTCTTTGGAAAGCAACACTGCTTGGCTGCACAGGATGAGCCACCCTCAGCTCTCCTGCTATGGTGCACCCATCCTTTCCCTCAGCTGGCCACCTTAATTTTTAAGGCTGCTTTTATGTGAAATTATGGTATTCAACAATGCGACTTCACTTTCACTTTTCACTTTCATGCATTGGAGAAGGAAATGGCAACCCACTCCAGTGTTCTTGCCTGGAGAACCCCAGGGATAGGGGAGCCTAGTGGGCTGCCATCTATGGGGTCACACAGAGTTGGACACGACTGGAGCGATTTAGCAGCAGCAGCAGCAACAGCAACATGGTATTTGAATTAAATGTAAAAATTTTCAAAGTCAGCTTATTTTACCTAGGACAACTATATTTATATAATAAACAAATATATTTATTTTGAATTTTAATTGAATAAGTTCATTTAAAAACTTGAACAAGCTGTGGCACAATCAGATTCTGTTTAGACATTACAAGTTCAAAATCAATCTGTAGGTTTCATGGACCAAAGAAAGAATGCTGAGATCACAATGAGGAACTTTGGCTTGGTGGGACTGGTCCTGAGTGACTGGGTGAATGATGAAACCTTCCTGAACCTCAGTTTTCCCATCTATAATAATGAAACAACTGGATTAGTTTGCACTATAGTCCTTTCCAGCTCCAATATTTTGAACTTTTGTCCCATATATTCAAACCATCAAAAACATTTTGCTATCATTTGGTTATTAATCTTACTCTTAACTTTGCAAGTATTTATGTATGGGAATGATTTCCACTGAAATCCATTAAAAAATTAACTTTATTTAAATGAATAATGATAGAAAAATTTTACTTCGGAAGTTTAATCTCTAAGAGGTATACTTTTCTAATGGTTTCCCTCTAAATATCTTCATGTTGGCAATAAGCTGCACATAATAACACTCTCTAGGTAGCGTGTTTCAAATGGACTTTGACATGATAAAATAATCAAAGTTGGTCCATAAGGATTTACTTTCTGGAGAGATATGGAGGAAATTTCTGATATTTTTCTAAAGGTATCTTTGGCAGCTACAAGTGAGATTCTATATGTTGTGTAGAATTTAAAGAGAAACTGCTTTTGATTTTTTTAACAAGTGAACTGTCCTATTTGAGATGTTCTAAAAAATGTACGCCTAAAAAAGAGCTGAAAAATGATTATAAAATTATTTTGGTATCATTTACTGGAGAAAAATGTATAATATTGACTAACATTAAGATGCCAGCATATACAAAAGAAGGAAGCTTGTAAAGTTGCTAGTTACTAGAATATCATTTAAAGCAACTGATTTTGGAATCTAAAGAAAATAAAACAAATACACCATGACAGAAATAGGCTTACAGATACAGAGAACACACTAGTGGTTACCAGAAGGGAGAGCAGTGGGGAGAGGGATGAAATACATAAACAAGAGTAAGAGGTACAAATTAATATATGTAAAATAAATAAATTATAAGGAATATATTGTATAGCACAGGGAATATAATCAATATTTTATAACTTTGTATGAAATATTAATAAAATAATATTGAATCACTATGTTGTATACCTAAGACTAATATAATACTGTAAGTCAAATATATTTCAGTGAAAAATAAAAAGGTTATTATATTACTTTGCTGTACAATGAAATGTTGTAAATCAATGTATAGTTAAATTTAAGAAAAAATAAAGCTGCAATAAATAAATAAAGCAAGCAATGAGTGAATAGAAAGATTTGTCATTTTCTTGCTTGAAATGACTTCCACCCTGACTTCCACACCTGGCTATGTACTTTCTAAGATCCTGAATTTTCTCTGGAATACATTACAATAGTTCCTTACAGTTTAGAATATACAATCATTTACAATTATAAGTGCATGTAATCTCGGATTTGTGATGACAAACTTGAACATAATTCAAGTGATTTGTTCTCTTTTAAGTGTTACACTCTCCTTAGTAATTCTAACAATACAATAGAGAATGAGAACTGTGTAGACACTAAATAAGTCCCTAATGACAGAGGCTATGTGTAGCAGGACTGCTTGTGGGTGCAAGTTCAGATATACAAAGCATTTATTAAACCAGATTCCATCACATCAGGATGTTACTGAATTTTCAAAGCTTTGAATATAGTAAGCGTTAACAAAGTCTCTACTGAAGCATAGATAATGAGAACTGCCTCTAGAATAACCCTCTTGGTGTGAATGTATACATCTCTCCTTTTAAAAATAATTGCTCTTGGGTTGTCGACCTCACTAGAAAATTATTCAAATGCATTGCTTTTTATGGCTGAGTAATATTAATATTTCATTGTATTAATATATATGTACCATAGTTCTTTATCCGTTCATCCATTGATGGACATCTAGGTGGCTTCCATGTCCTAGCTATTGTAGAGTGGTTCAATGAACATTGGGGTACATGAGTCTATTATACAAAGTGAGTAAGTCAGAAAGAGAAAAACAAATATTGTATATTAATGCATATATATGGAATCTAGAAAGGCAGTACTGATGAACTTATTTGCAGGACAGCAATGGAGATGCAAACATAGAGAACAGATTTGTGGACACAGTAGAGGAAGGAGAGGGAGGGACAAACTGAAAGAGTAACACTGAGACATATATATTACCATGTGCACACAAGGCAGCCAGTGGAAATTTGCTGCATGATGCAGGGAGCTCAAACTTGGTGCTCTGTGACAACCTAGAGGGGTGGGATGGAGTGGGAGGTTAGATGGATGTTCAGGAGGGAGGGGACATATGTATACCTATGGCTGATTCATGTGACATACGGCAGAAACTAACACAATAGTATAAAGCAATTCTCTTCCTATTTTTAAATGTAACAAGAAAAATATTGAAAATAAATTAGAAAACTTTTCTGAGCTATATGAAAAGGTTTGTTTAAACACATTGAGTTCTTGCATTTCAGGAAAGACTAATCAAGAGGTACATTTTTGAAAAAAAAAAAAAACTTGAATTACAAGAATAAAGAAAAAACTTTAAAAAAATTAATAAAGTAAGTCCTCTTTAGACTGAATTCTAATAACCCAATCCAGTGAAAAATTTGAACATAATTGGTCCACATTATTTCCTGCTATATGATTTTATATATTTTTTCTTCAGTTGTGGCTATTTTTATAATACTAATGGAAAGGGCTTGCTTGTTATAGCATCTTCTGCATCATATTCTAAGATCCTTTTTTTTCTGGAAACTTAAGGAAAATGAAATATACATAATGATGCAGTGATATCTGCCATTTGAACCACTCGTAGAATGCTACAATTAACTGTTCTTTCCACAATAAATAATGGAATAGTTATTTCTAATAAAATATTCCACAATAAATTAATGTGATAATAAATTACTTATAAATTATTTATAAAGTATTGTGATAATAAATTATTTATAAATAAATTATATATTTCACAGTAAATTATTTCTAAGTATTCCAAATACAATTAGGTTCTAAGAATATAACAGAATATATTTTCAAAGCACTTTTTTTAATTCAGAGAATGCCATTCAAAACTTTGAAAATACTCAATCTTGCCTAAAGCAGAAACATAAACATACTTTTTTAAAAAAACTACTTGGAATTTAATCATTCAGTTACAATTCATTATGTTAAAAAATAAAGAATAGTTTGGGAGATGTCCTAAAGCCTTGCATTGACTCTACTGATTTTTTAAGTCTGAATTGAACATAAAAATGATATCCTGTGACATGATGAAAACACAGTTCTGTATGTGTAACTGTTACAAAGCAATGCTGACACCTACAGAGAATGTATGCAAATATCCAGGTTTAATTGCTGTGTACTTCACTAACTGGTATTAATACTTTAAATTCCAGTTATCTTGATAGGCAAAAATGAAACCTCTTAAGTTTGATTGTTGCCTTTAAAAAGAATATTTGATTTAAATTAAAAGGGTATTTTATTGTCTGTTCCAGAAACCTAATTGTTTAAACATTATTATTTGAATGTCAAATCAAAATGATATGGTTATTTTAACAGTCAAGGGTGCAATTTATCTTACCTGCCTCATTGCTGTGGGTACATCTGCTGATGTCAGCTGATGACCTGTGTGAAATATACTCACAGTGAAAAATAAACAAACATGTTTATTCTTTTTCCTCCTGCATTTTGTGCAGTATTTCTAGGCGGGAGGAGAGCTAGTTTCTTTGTTGTTTTTATTGCAAATAAATAGGGCATTTTCTATCAGAGTAGCTAGTTGGATATTGAGCTTTAAATTAGAATCAGTGGACTCAATATCCAACTAGCTACTCTGATAGAAAATACCCTATTTATTTGCAATAAAAACAACAAACAATGATTTTTTAAAATAAAAGTCCAGCAGCTTTATAAAGAAAATGTAGAAAACTTTATTGAGAGACAATAAAGTTGACTTAAATGAATGTGAGAAAAATGTACCTGGAAACTTAGATTAGTATAGAGATGTCAATTACCTCTTAATTAATTTGTAGATTTTATGTAATTGTAAAAAAATTTTCGGTGGAGTTTTGTTTGCTTAAATCTATTAGAAATTGTGGAAATCAGGGTTTTCCAGAGAAGCCAAACTAACAGGAGACATATACATAAGTCTCTGGGGCCCACCCACATTGGGGAAGGCAAACTGCTTTACTCAGTCTGTTGATTCAAATGTTTATCTTATTCAGAAATAATCTCACAAACACACCCAGACTGTGGCCCAGTCCATAAGATTAGCCACTTTAGAAGTTCGTGCATAAAACTAGCCAAGAGAATTTTGCTAACGAAGACTCAGAACACTGTTAGCAAATAATTATATGCCTAAAGAAAGGTGTATTCCATAATATAAATTACATACCATAATAAATATCAGTCAGTTCAGTCGCTCAGTCGTGTGCGATCTTTGTGACTCCATAAATCGCAGCATGCCAGGCCTCCCTGTCCATCACCAACTCCTGGAGTTACCCAACTCATGTACATCAAGTCGGTGATGACATCCAGCCATCTCATCTTCTGTCGTCCCCTTTTCCTCCTGTCCGCAATCCATCTCAGCATCAGGGTCTTTTCCAACGAGTCAACTCTTCGCATGAGGTGGCCAAAGTATTGGAGTTTCAGCTTCAGCATCAGTCCTTCCAGTGAACACCCAGGACTGATTTCCTTTAGGATGGACTGGGTGGATCTGCTTGAGAGTCGAAGGGACTCTCAAGAGTCTTCTCCAACACCACAGTTCAAAAGCATCAATTCTTCTGCACTCAGCTTTCTTTATAGTCCAACTCTCACATCCATACATGACCAAAGGAAAAACCATAGCCTGGACTAGATGGACATTTGTTGGCAAAGTAATGTCTCTGCTTTTTAATATGCTGTCTACTTTGGTCATAACTTTCCTTCCAAGGAGTAAGTGTCTTTTAATTTCATGGCTGCAATCACCATCTGCAGTGATTTTGGAGCCCCCCAAACTAAAGCCTGACACTGTTTCCACTGTTTCCCCATTTTCCCATGAAGTGATGGGACCAGATGCCATGATCTTTGTTTTCTGAATGTTGAGCTTTAAGCCAAATTTTCAGTTTCATCAAGAGGCTGTTTAGTTCCTCTTCACTTTCTGCCATAAGGGTGGTGTCATCTGCATATCTGAGGTTATTGATATTTCTCCCGGCAATCTGGATTCCAGCTTGTGCTTCTTCCAGCCCAGTGTTTCTCATGACGTACTCTGCATATAAGTTAAATAAGCAGGGTGACAATATACAGCCTTGATGTACTTCTTTTCCTATTTGGTACCAGTCTGTTGTTCCATGTGCAGTTCTAACTGTTGCTTCCTGACCTGCATATAGGTTTGTCAAGAGGCCGGGCAGGTGGTCTTTTATGCCCATCTCTTTCAGAATTTTCCACAGTTTATTGTGATCCACACAGTCAAAGGTTTTGGCAAGGTCAATAAAGCAGAAATAGATGTTTTTCTGGAACTCTCTTTTTTTTTCCATGATCCACCGGATGTTGGCAATTTAATCTCTGGTTCCTCTACCTTTTCTAAAACGAGCTTGAACATCTGGAAGTTCACAGTTCACCTATTGCTGAAGCCTGGCTTGGAGAATTTTGAGCATTACTTTACTAGCGTGTGAGATGAATGTAATTGTGCGGTAGTTTGAGCATTCTTTGGTATTGCCTTTCTTTAGGATTGGAATGAAAACTGACCTTTTCCAGTCCTGTGGCCACTGCTGAGTTTTCCAAATTTGCTGACATATTGAGTGCAGCACTTTCACAGCATCTCTTCCAGGATTTGAAGTAGCTCAACTGGAATTCCATCACCTCCACTAGCTATGTTTATAGTGATGCTTTCTAAGCCCCACTTGACTTCACATTCCAGGATGTCTGGCTCTAGGTGAGTGATCACACCATTGTGATTATCTGGGTCATGAAGATCTTTTTTGTACAATTCTTCTGTGTATTCTTGCCACCTTTTCTTAATATCTCCTGTTTCTGTTAGGACCATACCATTTCTGTCCTTTATTGTGCCCATCTTTGCATGAAATGTTCCCTTGGTATCTCTAATTTTCTTGAAGAGATCTCTAGTCTTTCACATTCTGTTGTTTTCCTCTGTTTCCTTGCACTGATCACAGAGAAAGGCTTTCTTATCTCTTCTTGATATTCTTTGAAACTCTGCATTCAGATGCTTATTTCTTTCCTTTCTCCTTTGCTTTTTGCTTCTCTTCTTTTCACAGCTATTTGTAAGGCCTCCTCAGACAGCCATTTTGCTCTTTTTCATTTCTTTTCCATGGGGATGGTTTGATCCCTGTCTCCTGTACAATGTCATGAACCTCTGCCCATAGTTCATCAAGCACTCTATCTATCAGATCTAGTCTCTTAAATCTATTTCTCACTTCCACTGTATAATCATAAAGGATTTGATTTAGGGCATACCTGAATGGTCTAGTGGTTTTCCCCACTTTCTACAATTTAAGTCTGAATTTGGCAATAAGGAGTTCATGATCTGAGCCACAGTCAGCTCCTGGTCTTGTTTTTGCTGACTGTATAGAGCTTCTCCATTTTTTACTACAAAGAATGTAATCAATCTGGTTTCAGTGTTGAGCATCTGGTGATGTCCATGTGTAGAGTCTTCTCTTGTGTTGTTGGAAGAGGGTGTTTGCTATGACCAGTGTCTTCTCTTGGCAAAACTCTATTAGCCTTGGTCCTGCTTCATTCTATATTCCAAGGCCAAATTTGCCTGTTACTCTAGGTCTTCCTTGATTTCCTACTTTTGCATTCCAGTCCCCTATAATGAAAAGGACATCTTTTTTGGGTGTTAGTTCTAAAAGGTCTTGTAAGTCTTCATAGAAGTGTTCAACTTCAGCTTCTTCAGTGTACTGGTTGGGGCATAGGCTTGGATTACTGTGATATTGAATCGTTCGAGTTGGAAATGGACAGAAATCATTCTGTCGTTTTTGAGATTGCATCCAAGTACTGCATTTTGGACTCTTTGGTTGACCATGATGGCTACTCCATTTCTTCTAAGGGATTCCTGCCCACAGTAGTCTATATAATGGTCATCTAAGTTAAATTCACCCATTCCAGTCCATTTTAGTTCGCTGATTCCTAGAATGTTGATGTTCACTCTTGCCATCTCCTGTTTCACCACTTCCAATTTGCCTTGATTCATGGACCTGACATTCCAGGTTCCTATGCAATATTGCTCTTTACAGCATCGAACCTTGCTGCTATCACCAGTCACATCCACAACTGGAGGTTGTTTTTACTTTGGCTCCATCCCTTCATTCTTTCTGGAGTTATTTCTCCACTGATCTCCAGTAGCATATTTGGCACTTACCTACCTTGGGAGTTCCTTTTTCAGTATCCTATCATTTTGCCTTTTCATACTGTACATGGGGTTCTCAAGGCAAGAATACTGAAGTGGTTTGCCATTCCCTTCTCCAGTGGACCACACGAATTCAAAATAATAATTAAAATATTGTAGCACTATATAAGCAGACACTTAAAAATAATAGAATCTATAGTTTGTGACTAGATTCCCATATCACAAACTATTGGAAAGGAAGAATCAGTCAGTAAAATGGTGTTGAAATTGATATCCTAGTTTATTAAATCAGAGAAAATACAGATAAAAATGCAGAACATAAATTGCATGTATCGTCTGATCTTTATATATGAATGTGTGTGCCATATGCTCAGTCACATCTTACTATTTGTGACCCTATGGACTATAGGCTCCTCTTTCCATGGAATTTTTTTAGGCAAGAATACCTGAGTGGGTTGCCATTTTATTCTCCAAGGGATCTTTCTAAGCCAATCTGTGTCTCCTGTGTCTCCATGATTGCAAGAAGATCCTTTACTTCTGAGCTATCATTAGATATGAATGAAAATATTATAAAATAAAATGAAATAAAAAGTAAAGAGTGATTGAATTAAGCCCCCATCTGAAGTAGAAATTTCTATGTGTCATAAATGTAATATATATTAAAAAGAAAATATCAAAATTTAGCAAAAGGTTTACAGTGATTATAAAAAACAAAAACTTATAAGGAAAGTCCAAAATAGTCAATTGAAAACTAGGCAAAGGTTGTAAAAAGGTCATTTTCAGAAAAAATAATACACTGGGAAGTAGATGGGGAAACAGTGGAAATAGTGTCGGACTTTATTTTAGGGGGCTCCAAAATCACTGCAGATGGTGACTGCAGCCATGAAATTAAAAGACGCTTACTCCTTGGAACGAAAGTTATGACCAACCTAGACAGCATATTCAAAAGCAGAGACATTACATTGCTGACTAAGGTCCATTTAGTCAAGGCTACGGTTTTTCCAGTAATCATGTATGGAAGTGAGAGTTGGACTGTGAAGAAAGCTGAGCGCTGAAGAAATGATGCCTTTGAACTGTGGTGTTGGAGAAGACTCTTGAGAGTCCCTTGGACTGCAAGGAGATCCAACAAGTCCATTCTGAAGGAGATCAGCCCTGGGATTTCTTTGGAAGGAATGATGCTAAAGCTGAAGCTCCAGTACTTTGGCCACCTCATGCGAAGAGTTGACTCATTGGAAAAGACTCTGATGCTGGGAGAGATTGGGGGCAGGAGGAGAAGGGGACGACCGAGGATGAGATGGCTGGATGGCATCACTGACTCAATGGACATGAGTCTGAGTGAACTCCGGGAGTTGGTCTTGGACAGGGATGCCTGGCGTGCTGTGATTCATGGGGTCGCAAAGAGTCGGACACGACTGAGTGACTGAACTGAACTGAACTGAACTGAATAGATAAAAGAAAAATTATTCAACATCACTAGTATATAATCAGATAAATTCTAGTTAATGTTATAGTTTTTTTGGAAATTAAAGTTGTCAAAGATGAAAAATAGGTTATATTCAGTACTGAGTAGGTATTGAATAGTATATGAGAGTGTATATGTTAAGAATACACAGTCTCATATATTGCTGATAGAATATTAACATAGTAAATCCCTCTGAAAAGATAATGTATGAGATTAATTATCATACTTTTTGATATTAATTTCACTATATGCTTTTATCTTATGGAATTGTGCTAAGAAACATATTCTAAGAAAATTACAAAAGTAGCTTAAGATATTAATACAACAGTACATTTACTGAAGCAAAACAAAATTGGGCATTGTCTAAATGTTCAACAATTGAGAAATCAGAAAGGTGATTTTGCTACTTCCATGAGGTAGAATATTATGTAGCTATTAAGGAAATATTTTCAAAGAAATTTTAATGTATAAGACAGAAAATTCACCAAGATGAGAAATATGGCTATCATGTGGTATAAAGTATAGGATGGAAAGACCAATTTGAGTGAAGAAATTAACTTGGATGTGTTGAATTTCAACTGAATAAGAAGTAACCAGACAAAGAATGGCAATTGAATACATGAGAATTGAGCACAGAGGAGATATAAATTGTTGTTGTTGTTCAGTCATTCAGTCATGTCCAGTTCTTTGCAACTCCATGGACTGAAGCATCCAGGTTTGCCTGTTCTTCACCAAGTCCTGGAGTTTGCTCAAATTCATGTCCATTGAGTCAGTGATGCCATTCAATCATCCAGTCCTCTGTTGTCCCCATCTTCTCCTGACTTCAATCTTTCCCAGCCTCAAGGTCTTTTCCAATGAGTTGGCTTTTTGCATCAGATGACCTAAATATTGGAGCTTCAGCTTCAGCATCAGTCATCCCAGTGAATATTCAGGATTGATTTCCTTTAGGATTGACTGGTTTGATCTCCTTACAGCCCAAGGTACTCCCCAAAATTTTCTCCAACATCACAGTTTGAAACCATCTATTCTTCAGTGCTCGGCCTTCTTGATGGTCCAATTCTCATATCTGTACGTGACTACTGGAAAAAACCATAACTTTGACTAGACAGACCTTTGTCAGCAAAGGAATGTCTCTGCTTTTTAATACTCTGTCTAGGTTTCTCATATCTTTTTGCCTTTTCATACTGTTTATGGTGTTCTCAAGGCAAGAATGCTGAAGTAGTTTGCAATTCCCTTCTCCAGTGGACTATGGTTTGTCAGACTCTCCACGATGACCCGTCGATCTTGGGTGGCCCTACATGGCATAATTCACAATTTAGTTAGACAAGGCTGTGGTCCATGTGATCAGTTTAACTTGTTTTCTGTGATTGTGGTTTTCATTTAGTCTGCCCTCTGAAGGATAAGGATAAGCGGCTTATGGAAGCTTCCTGATGGAAGAGACTGACTGTGGAGGAAACTGGGTCTTGTTCTGATGGGTGAAGCCATACTGAGTAAATCTTTAATCCAATTTTTGGTTGATGGACAGGGCTGTGTCCCCTCTCCTTTGACCTGAGGCCAAACTACGGTGGAGGTGATGAAGATAACAGTGACTTCCTTCAGATAGTCTCATGCAAGAATACAGAAGAACTATACAAAAATGATCTTCATAACCCAATAACCACAATGGTGTGATCACTCACCGAGAGCCAGAATCCTGGAATTGAAGGCAAGTGGGCCTTAGGAAGCATCATTACAAACAAAGCTAGTGGAAGTGATGGAATTCCAATTGAGCTATTTTTCAAATCCTAAAAGATGATGCTGTGAAAGTGTTACACTCAATATGCCAGCAAATTTAGAAAGCTCAGCAGTGGCCACAGGACTGGAAAATGTCCGTTTTCATTCCAATCCCAAAGAAAAGCAATGCCAAAGAATGTTCAAATTACTGCACAATTGCACTCGTCTCACAGGCTAGCAAAGTAATGCTCAAAATTCTGAAGCCTGGCTTCAACAGTATGTGAATGGTGAACTTCCAGATGTTCAAGCTGGATGTAGAAAAGTCAGAATGAGAAATCAAATTGCCAACATACTTGGACAACTGAAAACACAAGAGGGTTACAGAAAAACATCTATTTCTGCTTTATTGACTATGCCAAAGCCTTTGACTGTGTGCATCACAACAGACTGTGGAAAATTCTTAAAGAGTTAGAAACACCAGACCACCTAACGTTAGAAACACCAGACCACCTAACTTGCCTCCGGGGAAATATATATGCTGGTCAAGAAGCAACAGTTAGAAATGGACGCGGAACAACAGACTGGTTCCCAATTGGGAAAAGAGCATGTCAAAGCTGTGTATTGTCAACCTGCCTATTTAACTTATATGTTCAGTTCTGTTCAGTTGCTCAATCGTGTCTGACTCTTTGTGACCCCATGGATTGGAGCACGCGAGGCCTCCCTGTCCATCACCAGCTCCTGGAGTTTACTCAAACTCATGCCCATTGAGTCAGTGATGCCATCCAACCATCTCATCCTCTGTCATCCCCTTCTCCTCCTGCCTTCAATCTTTCCAGCATCAGGGTCTTTTCAAATCAGTCAGTTCTTCCCATCAGATGGCCAAAGTATTGGAGTTTCAGCTTCAGCATCAGTCGTTACAATGAATATTCAGGACTGATTTCTTTTAGGATGGACTGGTTGGATCTCCTTGCTGTCCAAGGGACTCTCAAGAGTCTTCTCCAACACCACAGTTCAAAGTATCAATTCTTTAGTGCTCAGCTTTCTTTATAGTCCAACTCTCACATGCATACATGACAATTGAAAAACCATAGCCTTGACTAGACAGACCTTTGTTGGCAAAGTAATGTCTCTGATTTTTAATATATTGTCCAGTTTGGTCATAAGTTTTATTCCAAAAAACAAGCGTCTTTTAATTTCATGACTGCAGTCACCATCTGCAGTGATTTTGGAGCCCAGAAAAATAAAGTCAACCACTATTTCCACTGTTTCCCCATGTAGATGCCATAAACTGATGGGACCAGGTGCCATGATCTTAGTTTTCTGAATGTTAAGGGTTTTTTTTCCTTTTTTAATATAAATTTATTTATTTTAATTGGAGGCTAATTACTTTACAATATTGTGTTGGTTTTGCCATACATCAACATGAATCCGCCATGGGTGTACATGTGTTCCCCATCCTGAACCCCCCTTCCCCCTCCCTCCCCATACCATCCCTCTGGGTCATCCCAGTGCAGCAGCCCCAAGCATCCTGTATCATGCATCAAACCTGGACTGGCGATTCGTTTCATATATGATTTAAGGCTACTTTTTCACACTCTTCTTTCATTTTCATCAAGAGCCTCTTTAGTTCTTCTTTGTTTTCTGCCATAAGTGTGGTGTCATCTGCATTTCTGAGGTTATTGATATTTTGACCGGCAATCTTGATTCCACCTTGTGCTTCATACAGTCCAGCGTTTCTCATGATGTACTCTGTATATAAGTTAAATAATCAGTGTGATAATATACAGCCTTCACACACTCCTTTCCTGATTTGGAACCAGTCTTTTTTCCCATGTCCAGTTCCAGCTATTGCTTCTTGACTTGTATACAGATTTCTCTGGAGACAGGTCCGATGGTCTGGTGTTCCCATCTCTTCCAGAACTTTCTACGGTTTGTTATGATCCACACAGTCAAAGGCTTTCACATAGTCAATAAAGCAGAAGCAGATGATTTTCTGGAACACTCTTGCTTTTTGAATGATCCAGCAGATCTTGGCAATTTGATCTCTGGTTCCTCTGCCTTTTCTAAATCCAGCTTGAACATCTGGCATTTCATGGTTCACGTACTGTTGAAGCCTGGCTTGGAAAATTTTGAGCATTACCTTGCTAGCATGTGAGATGAGTGCAACTGTGCAGTAGTTTGAGCATTCTTTGACATTGCTTTGCTTTGGGGTTGGAATGAAAACTGGCCATTTCCAGTCCTGTGGCCACTGCTGAGTTATCCAAATTTGTTGGCATATTGAGTGTAGCACTCTCACAGCATCATCTTTTAGCATTTGAAATAGCTCAAATGGAATTCCATCAACTCACTAGCTTTGTTTACAATGATGCTTCCTAAGGCCCACTTGACTTTGCATTCCCAGAAGTCTGGCTCTAGGTGAGTGATCACATCATCATGATTATCTGGGTTGTAAGGATCTTTTTTATATAGTTCTTCTGTGTATTTTTGCCACCTCTTCTTAATATTTTCTACTTCTGTTAGGTCCATACTATTTCTATTTTTATTGTGTCTATCTTTGTATGAAAATTTCCCTTGCTATCTCTAATTTTCTTGAAGAGATCTCTAGTCTTTCCCATTCTATTATTTTATCCTGTTTCTTTGCATTGATATCTGAGGAAGGTTTCTTAATCTCTCCTTGCTATTGTTTGGAACTCTACATTCAAATGGGTATATCTTTCCTTCATGCTGGGCTGGATGAAGCAAAAGCTGGAATCAAAATTGCTGGGAGAAATATCACTAACTTCAGATACGCAGATGAGACCACACTTATGGCAGAAAGTGTAGAAAAACTAAAGAGCCTCTTGATGAAAGTGAAAAATGAGTGTGAAAAAAATAGGCTTAAAATTCAACACTCAGAAAACTAAGATCATGGTATCTGGCCCCATCACTCATGGCAAATATACGGGGAAACAATGAAAACAGTGAAATACTTTATTTTTTCTGGGATCCAAAATCACTGCAGATGGTGACAGAGCCTTGAAATTAAAGCATGCTTGCTCCTTTGAAGAAAAGTTATGACCAACCTAGACAGCATATTAAAAAACAGAGACATTACTTTGCCAACAAAGTCCATCTAGTCAAAACTATGGTTTTCCAGTAGTCATGTGTGGATGTGAGGGACTATAAAGATAGGTGAACGCTGAAGAATTAATGGTTTTGGAGAAGACTTTTGATAGTCCCTTGGACTGCAAGGAGATCCAATCAGTCAATCCTAAAGGAAACCAGTCCTGAATATTCATTGGAGGGACTGATGCTGAAGCTGAAACTCCACTACTTCGGCCACCTGATATGAAGAACTGACTGATTTGAAAAGACCCTGATGCAGGGAAAGATTGAAGGCAGGAGGAGAAAGAGACGCCAGAGGATGAGATGGCTGGATGGCATCACTGACTACATGGACATCAGTTTGAGCAATCTCTGGGAGTTGGTGATGGACAGGGAAGTCTTTGTGCTTCCGTCCATGGGGTCACAAAGAGTCGGACATGACTGAGCTACTAAACTGACTGACTTACTGTTGCCATTGCTTCCCCATCCCATGAAGTGATGGGACCAGATGCAATGATCTTAGTTTTTTGTATGTTAAATTTTAAGCCACCTTTTTCACTCTTTCACTTTCCTCAGTTCAGTTCAGTTCAGTCACTCAGTCGTGTCCGACTCTTTGCAACCCCATGAATCGCAGCACACCAGGCCTCCCTTTCCATCACCAACTCCCGGAGTTCACTCAGACTCAAGTCCATTGAGTCAGTGATGACATCCAGCCATCTCATCCTCTGTCGTCCCTTTCTCCTCCTGCCCCCAATCCCTCCCAGCATCAGAGTCTTTTCCAGTGAGTCAACTCTTTGCATGAGGTGGCCGAAGTACTGGAGTTTCAGCTTTAGCAACATTCCTTCCAAAGAAATCCCAGGGCTGATCTCTTTCAGAATGGACTGGTTGGATTTCCTTGCAGTCCAAGGGACTCTCAAGAGTCTTCTCCAACACCACAGTTCAAAAGCATCAATTCTTTGGCACTCAGCCTTCTTCACAGTCCAACTCTCACATCCATACATGACTACTGGAAAAACCATAGCCTTGACTAGACCAACATTTGTTGGCAAAGTAATGTCTCTGCTTTCCAACATGCTATCTAGGTTGTTCATAACTTTTCTTCCAAGGAGTAAGCATCTTTTAATTTCATGGCTGTAGTCACAATCAGCAGTGATTTTGGAGCCCCCAAAAATAAAGTCTGGCACTGTTTCCTGTGTTTCCCCATCTATTTCCCATGAAGTGATGGGACCGGATGCCATGATCTTAGTTTTCTTAATGTTGAGCTTTAACCCAACTTTTTCACTCTCCTCTTTCACTTTCATCAAGAGGCTTCACTTTCTGCCATATGGATGGTGTTATCTGCATATCTGAGGTTATTGATATTTCTCCCGGTAATCTTGATTCCAGCTTTTGCTTCTTCCAGCCCAGTGTTTCTCATGATGTACTCTGTGTATAAGTTAAATATGCAGGGTGACAATATACAGCCTTGATGTACTCCTTTTCCTATTTGGAACCAGTCTATTGTTCCATGTCCAGTTCTAACTGTTGCTTCCTAAACTGCATATAGGTTTCTCAAGAGGCAGGTCAGGTAGTCTTTTATGCCCATCTCTTTCAGAATTTTCCACAGTTTGTTGTGATCCACACAGTCAAAGACTTTGGCAAGGTCAATAAAGCAGAAATACATGTTTTTCTGGAACTCTCTTGCTTTTTTGATGATCCACCAGATGTTGGCAATTTGATCTCTGGTTCCTCTTCTAAAACCAGCTTGAACATCTGGAATTTCACGGTTCACCTATTGCTGATGCCTGGCTTGGAGAATTTTGAGCATTACTTTACTAGTGTGGTGTGAGATGAGAGTAATTGTGCAGTAGTTTGAGCATTCTTTGGCATTGTCTTTCTTTGGGATTGGAATGAAAACTGACTTTTTCCTGTCCTGTGGCCACTGCTGAGTTTTCCAAATTTGCTGGCATATTAAGTGCAGCACTTTCACAGCATTATCTTCCAGGATTTGAAGTAGCTCAACTGGAATTCCATCACCTCCACTAGTTTGGTTCGTAGTGATGCTTTCTAAGGCCCACTTGACTTCACATTCCAAGATGTCTGGCTCTAGATAAATGATCACACCATCGTGATTATCTGGGTCATGAAGATCTTTTCTGTACAGTTCTTCTGTGTATTCTTGCCACCTCTTCTTAATATCTTCTGCTTCTGTTATGTCCAGACCATTTCTGTCCTTTATCGAGCCCATCTTTTCAATGCAAATAAATAGAGGCAAACAACAGAATGGGAAAGACTAGAGATCTCTTCAAGAAAATTAGAGATACCAAGGGAACATTTCATTTTCCTCAAGGAACTGTTTATTTCCTCTTTACTTTCTGCCGTTAGGTGGTGTCATCTTCATATCCAAGGTTATTGATATTTTTCCTGGAAATCTTGACTCCAGCTTGTGCCTGTGTTTCATCCAGCCTGGCATTTCACATGATGTACTCTGTATATGAATTAAATAAGCAGGGTGATGATATCAGCCTTGATGTGCTCCTTTCCCAATTTTGAGCCAGTGTGCTCCATTCCTGGTTCTAACTGTTGCTTCCTGACCTGCATAGTTTTTTCAGGAGACAAGTAAGGTGGTCTGGTATTCCCATCTCTTGAAGAATTTTCTAATTTATTGTGATCCAGTTTGTTGTGATCCACAGTCAATGGTTTTAGCAGTGAACACATTAAAGGCATCAGCAATGAAACAGATGTTTTTTTCTGGAACTCTCTTGCTTTATCTATGATCCAATGAATGTTGACAATTTGATATCTGGTTCCTCTGCCTTTTCTAAATCCAGCTTGTACATCTGGAAGTTCTCAGTTCATGTACTCGAAGCGTAGCTTGAAGGGTTTGAATATGACCTTGCTAGCATGTGAAATGAGTGCAATTATGTGGTAGTTTGAATATTTTTTGGCATTATCTTTCTTTGGGATTTAAATTAAAACTGACCTTTCCAGTCCTGTGACCACTGCTGAGTTTTCCAAATTTGCTGGTGTATTGAGTGTAGCACTTTCACAGCATCATATTTTA
This sequence comes from Oryx dammah, assembly GCF_014754425.2. NCBI lineage: Eukaryota > Metazoa > Chordata > Mammalia > Artiodactyla > Bovidae > Oryx > Oryx dammah. The sequence goes on from NW_024070196.1 coordinate 1,521,790, forward strand.
GGATTCAAATTAGCTCAGCTCAAATATCATCACCTCCACTAGCTTTGTTCATAGTGATGCTTCCTAAGGCCCACGTGACTTCTCTCTCCAGGATGCCTGGTCTAGGTGAGTTATCACACCTCATGGTTATCCAGATCTTTAAGTCTTTTTTTTTTTTTTTTTTGTACAGTTCTTCTCTATATTCTTGCCACCTCTTCTTAATATCTTCTACTTCTGTTAGGTTTATACTGTTTCTGTCCTCTATTTTGCCCATCTTTGCATGAAATGTTCCCTTGGTATCTCTGATTTTCTTGAAGAGCTCTCTAGTTTCCCCACTCTACTCTTTTCCTCTGTTTCTCTGCATTGATCCCCGAGGAAGGCTTTCTTATCTCTCCTTGCTCTTCTTTGAAACCCTGCATTCACTACTGATACATTCTTCCTTTTCTCCTTTGGCTTTCACTTCTCTTCTTTTCTCAGCTATTTGTAAGGCCTACTCAGACAACCATTTTACCTTTTTGCATTTCTTTTTCTTGGGGATGATTTTGATCACCACCTCCTATACAATGTTACAAACCTCCATCCATAGTTCTTCAGGCACTGTCTATCAAATCTAATCCCTTGATGTAAACTGGGGAGTTAACACATCTTTCCCAATCTTTTTATTCCTGTTTCTAATATCTCTGGTCATTCTGGTAAAACTCTTTGTGTAGGGATTAACTCTCCTTTTCCTTACAGTCTTTTTCTCCTGAGAAAATTTCATCTCCTTCACCAAGTTCTATGAATATTTCCTTCATATTAATACATTTACTTAATGGAGTAATTTATATTCCATTTAGTGGGCTAACATTTTCTCTCTCATGACTGACACAAACTGTAGCAATATATTCCTCCACATCTCTAACAAAAACATCAACTCTATTATGCCTCTCTGTTTCTCAAAATCTTGAATGTTTCCTCATTGCTTATAATGTTAACAATCTCCCATTAGCTTTAACAAACATTTACTGTATCATCACAAGACCAACCTCAGGTAATTTGTTTCAATGGGATGTAATCTCTGTCTCTTCTATAACCCCAGTCCTATTCATATATAAAGAGTCACATAAAATGTCTGATTCTATATTGTATCTTTCTTCAAAGCCTCAGGCAAAATGTTTCCTCACACTGAACTTTTCATGGTTCCTGTTTTTACCTTTTAGATTACACATATCTCATACTAGCCTATGTTTTTCTCTTTTGTTAAATGTTTTACTTCATCTCTTAGTTCTGTCAGTTTTAGCAAAATTGGGGACTTTTAAACATTCCTTTTTTACAAGATCTGTGCTTAAAACAAAACACAACAACAATAATAAAACAAAATCAAGGGAGTGACATTTTAACTAATACAGATAAAGAGATTAACACATCCTAATTAGTGTCATGTTACAAAAGACAAAACCTGATCCTTTTCCAAGCCTACGGGGCTTTTGCAAAGCAGTTTCATTTTGGCCACGCACACAAAAATCTTAACATATTCCTAACTGCAAAAAGACCATAAAAAAGGCAGAGCGCTGAAGATTTGATGCCTTCAAACTGTGGTACTGGAGAAAACTCCTGAGAGTCCCTTGGACAGCAAGGAGATAAAACCAGTCAATCTTAAGGGAAGTCAATCCTGAACACTCATTGGAAGGACTGATGCTGAAGCTGATGCAAAGAGCTGACTCATTGGAAAAGACCCTGATGCTGGAAAAGACTGAGGGCAAAAGGAGAATAAGGCATCAGAGGATGAGATGGCTGGATGGCATCTCCGGTTCAATGGCCGTGAACTTGGGCAAACCTCGGGAGACAGTGAGGGACAGAGAGGCTTGGTAGTCCATAGGGTTGCAAAGAGTAGGACAAGACTGGGTGACTGAACAACAACAAACAGCCAAAAAATGGGCAAGATCACTCTCTTTGATCACAATATTAAAAAATAAAAGGAAATAAAAATAAACTGGAAATTAAAGACATAAATCTTCTAATTAATTTTCAAGTGAAATTTAATGAAATTAGAATAAAGCTACATAGTATCTAAAAGCATTACAATGAGAAAAATAAATTTTAAACTATGAGATATTGCCTAAGTTCTTCACTAAAAATACTTCATGTGAAAGATATAATGCCTTAACTGGCTGAATATACATTTCAACTTTCAATCAGGGTGGCTTTGAGAATGACAGGGACTGGGAAGCTAATTAGCTTTTACATGACTTCCTTACAACTAGAATTTTGGATCTGAGATTAGTTTCTCTAAGCGCACACTCTTGTGAGTGTGTTTTCAACAGAAATTTAATCTGAGCCACATATACTTTGCTAACTCTTCTAGTAGGCACATCACAAAAAGTGAAAAGAAACAAATGAAATTAATTTTTAGTCATGCATTTGACTTTACCCAATATATTCAAAATATTGTTTTTGCAACATATAATCAATATTTAAAAGCTACAATATTTCACATTTTTTCCCATTTAGTCTCTGAAACCTTGTTTGTATTTTAAACTTAGAGCACATCTCCATGTAAATTAACTATGCATCAAATATTTAGCAACAGAATTATCTAATAACTGCCATGTTGGGTAGCAGAGCTCTAAATGGTGAAAATGGGAAGAAGTAGTTTCCTATTACAGTTTTTTCTGGTAGACACTGTGGTAGAGAAGTTGGGTTTTCTGCATCACAAATAGATGCGGTGGTGGTGACTTGCTGATTCCTAGATCAAAGTTAAGGAGTGCATTCATGAAGTCAACATTTCTAGCAATGACATCCATCCCAATTTTTCTCTTTCGGATTGTATCAAATATGAACCCCCCCCTACAGGCTGGTTCTATGGTTTCCTTGGGTCATTCCTGATGGATCAGAAACAAGCTTGCTTTTTCAAACTTCCAAGATCTCCCTAAGTGTGCAATTCCATCAAATTTATTTTTGCATAAAATAGAATTTTGGCTACACACACAATTTTGCTTAAAATAGAAATAGAGATGCTGAGAATTTTTAACTCTTTTTAAAAACCAACTTCAATATAATGAGTATGAAGTGTAAAATAAACCAATAAGAAAAACATAAATTAACTAAAAAATGTTTTTGATCAATCTAATAAATAAAATCTAAACTGGAAAAGTATAAAATTGAAAATGAAAAGACCATGAACATGAAAACTATACAAAAAAATCTAGAAAATCATAATAAAACATTGTGTTTATATAGGTGTTTATAAATGTTAAAATCTTAAATGAAACAGAGGTCATAATGTTCTAAGAAAAACGAAATTGTCAAATTTGATTAAAGATACAGTAAAAATCTGAGTACCCATGAGAGAATCAAGTATCTCAGAAGATTGAATATCATCTTTCTACAAAGGAACTTCTACTAATGGAAAAGTCACTCTCGTCTTTGTACCAATGCACCATTTGGAAAAGTTTTTTTTTTTTTTTTTCATGAAAAAGTCAGCTGAGCAGAGATTAGAATCTTTATATTTTTTTAGTTTGTTGCTCCAAAGTTTAGAGCATGCAGCACTCAAAAATACTCGTAAATGTTAGTGGGGAAAGCCCATAAATCTCAGGGATGAAAACTATGATCTAAGCATTCAGAAAGGTCTGAAAATATGATTTATCTTACATCAGACTGAGTATTGATACAGAAAACACAGTCAATGCTTATTGGAATGGCTGACAGTTTCAGCTCAGTTGCTCGGTCATGTCCAACTCTTTGCCATTCCATGGACTGCAGCACCCAGACTTCCCTGTCCATCACCAACTCCCAGAGCTTGCTCAAACTCATGTCCATTGAGTCAGTAGTGCCATCCAACAATCTCATCCTCTGTCATCCCTTTCTCTTCCCACCTTCAATCTTTCCCAGCATCATGGTCTTTTCAAAAATGATTCAGTTTTTTTCAGGTGGCCAAAGTATTGGAGCTTGAGCATCAGTCCTTCCAATGAATATTCAGGACTGATTTCCTTTAGAATTGATGGGTTGGGTCTCCTTGCAGTCCAAGGGACTCTTAAGAGTCTTCTCCAACACCACAGTTCAAAACCATTAATTCTTCAGGGCTCAGCTTTCTTTATAGTCCAACTCTCACATCCATAAATGACTATGGAAAAACCATAACTTTGACTAGATGGACCTTTGTCAGCCAAGTAATGTCTCTGCTTTTTAATATGATTTCTCGTTTGGTCATAGCTTTTCTTCCAAGGAGCAAGCATCTTTTAATTTCATGGCTGCAGTCACCATCTGCAGTGCTTTTGGAACCCAGAAAAATAAAGTATCTTGCTGTTTCCATTGTTTTCCCATCTACTTGCCATGAAGTGATGGGACCAAATGCCATGATATTAGTTTCTTGAATTTTGAGTTTTAAGCCTACTTTTTTCACTTTTCTCTTTCACTTTCATCAGGAGGCTCTTTAGTTTTTCTTCACTTTCTGCCATAAGTGTGGAGTCATCTGCATATCTGAGGTTACTGATATTTCTCCTGGCAATCTTGATTCCAGTGTGTGCGTCTTCTGACCTGGCATTTTGCATGATGTACTGTGCATATAAGTTAAATAAACAGGGTGACAGTATACATCCTTGATGTATTCCTTTCCCAAGAAAGAAGCAAATCTTCCTCCAACTTAACTGCCATCCCCAAAATGAGTGCACCTTTTAATTCTGCTAACCAACAAGGTAGATGATTAAAATATCACAAAGATAGATAGGCTCTCTAGCATGTAGCTTATAAATTTAAAATTAATGTTTTACTCAACACCACCAGCAACAAATTCTAACATATATATTCTTTGAATATTCAAGTAATGCATTACTAATTTCTTCTGTGTGCCCCTACCTGTGGATGGTGTAAGATAATGGCCAAGAGAGTATAAGGAGAGTGATCCAAATGTTTTCAAGAAAGGTAAAAATGCAACTGAAATCCTCAAATAAAGATTTATGCAGTGAATAGGGAAGGCACTGGGATTGATTGAGCATGCCAAAAATTATTTGTGAAGTTTTATGCTGGAGATTTTTCACTGGATGGTGCTCCATGTTTGGGTAGACCAATTGAGGCTGAGAGTGATCAAATCAAGACATTAATTGAGAACAATCAATGTTATGCCATGCAGAAGATAACTGACATACTCAAAATATCCAAAGTGCTGAAATTAATTTGTACTATCTTGGTTATATTAATTGCTTTGATGTTTGGGTTCCATATAAAGTAAAGGAAAAAAACCTTCTTGACCATATTTCCACATGCAATTCTCTACTTGAATGTAATGAAAACATTTGACTTTTAAAACAAATTGTGACAGGTGATGAAAAGAGGATACTGTACAATAATATGGAGTGTTAGAGATCATGGAGCAAGTGAAATGAACCGTTACCAACCACACCAAACTTCATAATTCCATCTTCCCCAAACTTTTCATCTTTTTGAGCAAAGAAGGCACAGTTGTTTTTCATCCAAAGAAGGTGATGTGTATATGGTGGGATTGGAAGGGAGTCCTCTATTTATGAGCTCCTTCTGGAAAATCAAATGATTAATTCCAACAAGTACTGCTCCCAGTTAAACCAACTGAAACCAGCATTTGACAAAAAGTGTCTGGAATTAGTCAGTAGAAAATGCATAATCTTACATCAAGATAATACAAGACAGCATGTTTCATTGATGACCAGGCAACAACTGTTAACGGTGTGAGCGGGAAGTTCTGATTCATCTGCCATATTTACTAGACACTGCACCTTTGAATTTCTATTTATTTTGATCTTTATAAAATTCTTTTAATGAAAATCAAATTCAATTCTGTGTAAGACTGTAAAAGGCACCTGGAACAGTGCCTTCTTTGCTCAAAAAGATGAAAAGTTTGGGGAAGATGGAATTATGTTTTCTGAAAAACAGGTAGAAAGTGTTAGCGGAACAAAACAGTATGTTGCTCAATAAAGTTCTTTGTGAAAATGAAAATGGGTCTTTTATTTTTACTTGAAAACTGAAAGAATCATCTGGCCAACCCAATGGAAGAAATTAAATTGCCTTTATCCATATCCTTTTGTCTGTGGAGACATAGCTAAGCATGCTGCTCCCAGTGGCTGACTTAAAAGAACCTCAAGTACTTTCTAAAGCACGGACACAAACACTTCAAAGAATGTGAGCCAACTGAAGACTCAATCATCTGACTCAAAGCCTAAATCAGAAACTGAAAGAGATAATTCAGACTAAACCCAAATTAAATGAATTTAAGCCAAGAGTCTCACTGCGTTTCCCTGGTGACTCAGATGGCAAAGAATCTGCTTGCAATGCAGGAGACCTGGGTTCGATCCCTAGGTTGAGAAGATCCCCTGGAGGAGGACGTGGCAACCCACTCCATTATTCTTGTCTGAAGAATCCCCATGAGCAGAGGATCCTGGCGGGCTATCGTCCATAGGGTCAGAAAGATTCAGACACGACTGAGCAGCTAAGCACAACAACAAAGAATCTTACTGGCTACCTGACACTCATCATATCTCCAAGATAACAAGAGCTTCAATTATTTTAAAAATGAAAAAGTTGTACATGACCTATGATCATTTCAATTGCTATGATTTGACGATCCATGACAACAAAGCTTCGTTAAAAAATTCTAAAAGCTAACTGTCTTAAAAATTAAAATGAATATTCTGGGTATGTCACCTCATTCCATATATTTGTTTAGTGTAATTATCAATACATTGATTAATTAATTGAAATTACATTCTCAAAATTACATTTTCTAAGTTACCAATCACAAAATTTGAAACTATCCCAGTATTACCAATTATGATGGGGGAAAATATCATGTAAGCCCCCTATTTTTTCTTATGATGTTTTTAAATTTGTAAACCAATTTATAAGAATTTTAGGAAGCTGGATTCATAAGAATAGATCTACAACTAGTTAGACTAATATAATTAAACAGCTATTTCCTAAAAGAAAGGAAGAGAAAAAATAATCATAGCAAACACACAATATGGCCAAATATAATCAATTTTGTTCTCAATTGATTAAATGAGAAAATATTTTATAGTCAGTTATCCAATATTTTTGTATAATAACAGATGGTAGCTAGATTTATCATGACAATCATTTTGAAATGTTTAGAAATATCAAATCACTGTATTGTGTAACAGGAACTAACATAGTGTTGCAGGTCAATTATACCACAATAACAAATAAACAAACAGATAGAAAAAGAGATCAGATTTGTGGTTACCACAGCCAGTTGTGGGGTAGTGTAAATTGGATAAGGTAATCTAAAGGCACAAACTTCTAGTTGTAAGATAAGTAAATCCTAGGGATATAACTTACAGCATGATTAATATAATTAACAGTGCTTTATGTTATATATTAAAGTTGCTAAGAAAGTAAATCCTAAGAGTTTTCATCACTAGGGAGAAATATTCTTTTCCATTTCTTTAAGTTTATATCTGTGTGAGTGATCACTGTTCTCTAAAATTATTGTGGTCATCATTTCATGATATGTAAGTCAAATCAGTATGCTGCACACTTCAGACCTACACAGTGCTGCATGTCAATTATGACTCAATAGAGCTGGGAAGAAAATAAAAAGCATTTTAAATGTTTTAAAAATAAAATACACCATTGTTTTCTGGGTAGAGTTTATCCAATGGAATCTTTGGGACATAATGAGAATTATTCTTATGTTCAAATCTCAGAAAACTTACATGTGAAAGAATAACTCTAAGTCTTAAGAGACTGTCCAAAAAAGTTTGGGTCCAATTAAGTATACTTATTTAGTCTACAGGATACAAACTTTATAAAATGGATAAAATATAAATATATAAAATATATACCAAGAAAATATTTATTTGATCACAGAATCCTGCTCTTTTTTCAAAGAAGGATTTTTTTATGTAATTTACATTTCTTGAAACATTTTTAAATGTTAGAGCACTAAGGAGGTACAGAGCACTCCAGTTTTTCTAAATGAGGATGAACTTTATAATTTCCAAAGCAACTATAGTTCCAAAACATTGAAAAACTATATATAAATGTTAAGTGTAAAACCCATTTGAAATGTGTTTTGTTTATAGCAAATACCCTGATGTAAACAATGCATTAATATGTTCACTGTTTTTAATAACAAAAAGATTAAAATATAGAAAGTTATAACATATATGTGAAATATAGGAAAAAAATAGAAGGTTATTGCCCAATGTAAGATGTAAAGAGATAATATTTTTATAAATAAGGCCAAGTAAGATAAACAGGATTTAGCACCAAAGAAAGCAGAGAGGTGCTTGCTTTTTCCTCTTTCATTCTCTCTCATATTCACTATTTAGGTCAAACACCCCCATGAACACTCTCCCTTCATTCCCTAAAGTGAAAGCAATCACCTTTTTTTTTAATAATTATATTTATTTATCTTTATTGATTGATGATTTACAACGTAGGTTTAATTTCTGTTATACATAAACAAGAATTAACCAAAGGTGTACATATGTCCGCTCCCTCTTGAAACTCCCTCCCACCTCTTACTCTTTCCCATTCCTCTGGGTTATTACAGAGCCCCAGTTTGAGTTCACTGAGTCATACAGAAAATTTCCATTGGCTAACTATTTTACATATGTTAGTGTATATGCTTCCATGCTACTCTCTCCATTCTCATCTTCTTCCTATGCCCTGCCCTTGTCCATAAGTCTATTCTCTATGTCTGCATCTTCATTGCTTCCCTGTGAATAGGTTCATCACTATCGTCTTTATAGATCTCATATATAGGCACTAGTAAATGATATTTGTTTTTCTCTTTCTGACTTACTTCACTTTTTATATTAGGCTTTAAGTCATCCACCTCATTAGGACTGACTCAAATGTGTTCCCTTTTATGGTTGAGTAGGGACTGTGAAGAAAGCTGAGCGCCGAAGAATTGATGCTTTTGAACTGTGGTGTTGGAGAAGACTCTTGAGAGTCCCTTGGACTGCAAGGAGATCCAACCAGTCCATTCTGAAGGAGATCAGCCCTGGGATTTCTTTGGAAGGAATGATGCTAAAGCTGAAGCTCCAGTACTCTGGCCACCTCATGCGAAGAGTTGACTCATTGGAAAAGACTCTGATGCTGGGAGGGATTGGGGGCAGGAGGAGAAGGGGACGACAGAGGATGAGATGGCTGGATGGCATCACGGACTCGATGGAGGTGAGTCTGAGTGAACTCCGGGAGTTGGTGATGGACTGGGAGGCCTGGTGTGCTGCGATTCATGGGGTCGCAAAGAGTCAGACATGACTGAGAGACTGAACTGAACTGAACTGAAATGGTGATTGCAGCCATGATATTAAAAGACACTTACTCCTTGGAAGGAAAGTTATGACCAACCTAAACAGCATATTAAAAAGGAGAGACAATACTTTGCCAACAAAGGTAGGTCTAGTCAAGGATATGGATTTTCCAGTAGTCATGTATGGATGTGAGAGTTGGACTATAAAGAAAGCTGAGCACCAAAGAATTGATGCTTTTGAACTGTGGTGTGGAGAAGACTCTTGAGAGTCCCTTGGACTGCAAGGAGATCCAAACAGTCCATCCTAAAAGAGATCAGTCCTGGGTGTTCATTAGAAGGACTGATGTTGAAGTTGAAACTCCAGTACTTTGGCCACCTGATGGGAAGAGCTGACTCATTGGAAAAGACCCTGATGCTGGGAAAGATTGAGAGCAGGAGGAGAAGGGGACGACAGAGGATGAGATTGTTGGATGGTATCACCAACTTGATGGACATGGGTTTGGGTGGACTCCAGGAGTTGGTGATGGACAGGGAGGCCTGGCATGCTTCAGTTCATGGGGTCACAAAGAGTCGACATGACTGAGCGACTGAACTGAACTGAAATAAGTATTCTATTGCATATATGTACCACAGCGTCTTTATCCATTCATCTATTGATGGATATCTAGCCTCCGTCCACATCCAAGATATTGTAAACAGTGCTGCAATGAACATTAGGGTACATGTGTCTTTTTCAGTTTTGGTTTCCTTGGGGTAAATGCCTAGAAGTGGTATTGCTGGGTCTTATGATGGTTTTATTCCTAATTTTGTAAGGAACTTCCACACTGTCTTCTATAGTGACTGTATCAATTTTCCCAACAGCAGTGCAAGAGTGTTGCCTTTTCTCCACATCCTCTCCAGCACTAGTTATCTGTGGATTTTTGGATGCTGGTCATTCTGACTGGTGTGAGGTGATATCTCATTGTAGTTTTGATTTGCATTTCTCTAATAATAAGTGATGATGAGCATTTCTTCGTGTGTTTGTTAGTCTTCTGTAAGTCTTCTTTGGAAAAATGCCTATTTAGTTCTTTTGCCTGCTTTTGGATTGGATTGTTCATTTTTCTGGTATTGAGTTGTATGAGCTGCTTATATGTCTTGGAAATTAATGCTTTGTCAATTGTTTCATTTACTATTATTTTCTCCCATTCTGAAGGTTGTCTTTTCACCTTATTTATAGTTTCCTTTGCTGTGCAAAAGCAAAATGATCACTTTTAATGGAACATCTATAAGCTTTCATTTGTTTATCATACAAGGTATTTATCACATTTGATCATTATTCCTGACATCCACTCTACTAGATGAGACATCCACTCATTCAGAGTGTGACCATATGTCACTCATCCTTCTATGCCTATGTTATCCTGTTAATATATATTGATCTTAATCAACTAGACATCATTATAAAAGTTATAGATGTTACAACTAAATTTATCAGAATATCAAGTGCTGTGCTATGCGCTTTGAGAGTTAAGGCCATGATATTCTCATTCATACCCTATGTATTTATTTAAACATTTACATTTGGCATTGAAATACACTTAATTATTTAATATCTTAATTTCAGGAACTAACACTATGCTTTATAGGGTTAATTCAAAATATAGTAAAATTGTATCATTCTAAACTTTGAGCACTTTGTAAAAAAAATTGATGAAAACAAATAACTGTCCAGTTTTATTTGTAATATATAGAAAAGTCATTTTACTTTCTTTTTTGTTTGAAACTTATCATTAAGCTTTTCACACTTTTCCTGTTATTTGTGTACATTTTAATTTTCTTAGAGTAGTAATTGACTGCAATGAAACTTCTAAAAAAATTGAGGTCATTTTTCTAAAGATATATATATATATATATATATAATATTTTCATCCTCTCAGGCTTGAATTTATGCTGTGATCTGAAAAAAAGAAAAAAATATTCTATTCTTGCTGAGGTTCTTTTCTGTCTTTTTCTGTAGTTTCTATAGGGACTATGATTGGACAAGGAAATTTATGATGGCTAACAGCTTTTGGTTCTCAGTAGAGGTTGCCAGATGTCAAATTAACTGACCAGCCAACAAGGATACAGTTGCTAACTGTGGTCTGCATAAGGCCTTCTCTTTGTACAATCTGGGTAATGCTTCACACAGCATGCCAATTAGAACACCATACACTAAAACACATTAAGGCAATTAGTGCCTAACTCCTGTACTGTTTCTGTCTTTGAAACTAAGAATTTCAATGCTATGTGGCATTTGAACACTTGGCAGAAAAACAAGATCTGAAGGACTGGTATTACATTCTTCAGAGCAATACATCAATATAGTTAAGGCTATCTGAAGACTTAGATTATTATTGTATTTTCTTTCTTTTATGAGGTGCCAGACATATTTAATTAAATCATAATCAATGTTATAAATTTGACTCTTACAAACTCAGTAACTCTTTAAGAGTTTTAGTCATGTTGCTAGGAAAGGATGTGATATCATCATGTCCTTTACTCAACACAGTTCCTCTTATGATCTTAATGTTCAAATTTCATCATATATAGTACTTTCAGTATTCAAATTCTGATGCAGACTTTTAGTTTTGATTTTTTGCCCATTGTATTAACTAGAACACTAATTTTTAAAAAATGTTTAAAAAATATTCAAAAATATCTCACTATTGTGGTACAAAAATATAAATTATAAATCCTCAGGAGAACTTTTAAATGGAGAAATCATTCAAATAATGCACACAGAAATGAGTGACATGGTTGAAGGATTGATCTTACAGAAGACACATCATGACAACTGGAGAAAAGCAGATTTCATGTTGAAATTCAAAATTAGCAGTTTAAAAAATTAAAAATTCAAAAGCTACAGAAAATCTTTCAGATCAAAAAAGTCATCACTTCAGCCTATAGTACTAACTTGACATGTGAAAGAAACAACTAATTTTGCAATACGATTAGTTCTTTTCAATTAAAATAAATAAATTTATATAAAAAAGATTAGTTCTTTTGAGCTAAATGAAAATTTATCATCACGTTATGCACTTTAATATTTATTATTTTGGGAAAGTATTTTTTTAAAAGTAACTCAAATAACAGGTCCAAACGGTAAATGTAGATTTAGCTAGGGGCAAGTAAGTTTTGTGGGTAAGAACACAATTTAGTAACTGGTCTGCTCTGACATTATTTTTGTATAATAAAGATCGTCAACTGAAAGAAAAATACAAAGAGCTATTGTTTTATGATCATTTTATTTATTCTTTGAGAGCATATCCTGTGAACTGAGGCATTTATATACTGGGTTATTAGAATAAAATGGCTAATAAAAGATCTTACTACATATTGAATTAATTGCTCCTCTAATTGTTTTCTGGTTTTACTAGTAATTAAGAGCAAACAGTTCAGGTTCTCTGCATGTGGCCTGATAATTTCAACAGAGAAAGTCATACGCTTTACACTGATTTTAAAGTCAAACACATGGCAATTTCCATTTTTCATAGCAATTGTTTTCAGATATTAAGAAAATAAAGGAGAATAACTCATTTTTACTGTTTCAAGAAATATTTAAATCTGTTGTTATTTTAAAATTATTAAAGCATTGTAATTACTCATTTGTTTTGAAATTATTAAAGCATTTTAATTACTTTTATTTTGATGTTGGAACCTATATGGATGAGGAGACTTTCCTTGTCCTTCTGAATAAAAGCAAAAAAGAGAAAATGGATAGCAATCACTATATTTGTTACTGCAGAGTACTTAAAAGGATTCAGTACTAAGCACAGCCTTACAAATGAACTGTGACCTCAGTCACCAATGGTGTTTTTAGAGCAGTTATAGTAATTTGGAAAGCACTAAGTATAACTTTCTACCAAATACACTCCGACTAAAGTAGGAGAAGGAGGAAACTATGCAGAAATGTCAGCATTTTTCCATTAGCAAAAAATGAAAGCACCACACCCATTTTCATCTGAAATAGCTAGATAATTGAGGGTTGGAGATCAGCCCTGGGATTTCTTTGAGGGAATGATGCTGAAGCTGAAACTCCAGTACTCTGGCCACCTCATGAGAAGAGTTGACTCATTGGAAAAGACTCTGATGCTGGGAGGGATTGGGGGCAGGAGGAGAAGGGGACGACAGAGGATGAGATGGCTGGATGGCATCACGGACTCGATGGACGTGAGTCTGAGTAAACTCTGGGAGTTGGCGATGGACAGGGAGGCCTGGCCAGAGAAGGCAATGGCACCCCACTCCAGTACTCTTGCCTGGAAAATCCCATGGATGGAGGAGCCTGGTAGGTTGCAGTCCATGGGGTCGCTGAGAGTTGGACACTACTCAGTGACTTCACTTTCACTTTGCGCTTTCATGCATTGGAGAAGGAAATGGCAACCCACTCGTGTTCTTGCCTGGAGAATCCCAGGGACGGGCAGAGCCTGGTGGGCTGCAGTCTATGGGGTCGCACAGAGTCGGACACAACTGAAGCGACTTAGCAGCAGCAGCAGCAGCGGGGAGGCCTGGCATGCTGTGATTCATGGGGTCGCAAAGAGTCGGACACGACTGAGCGACTAAACTGAACTGAACTGAACTGAAAGGGTGCTTTCAAAAAACCTTGTCTGAGTGATTAGCTTTTGATAACTCAGCTCTCCTCAATACCCTGGGAAGGCAATGTGATTAATTCAGTGCTCTACTAACCTGAAGAAACTAGAATCCATGGTGCAGACATTTGATATTTTTGGCCCAGCTGTGCTCTGCTCTATTGAAAATATTTTTTTCTTTTTAGTTTTGGTTGTCAGACATAGTGTAAGTCTGAATAAAAATTTTTTCTGGAAAGTGAGGAAGAGATAAAACGTGAAGGACATTGTCTCCTCTGAGTTGTAGCCAGTTCAGCATGTTAGGGTTTTAGAATTGGTGTTGCTAGCTTCAAACAAACCATGATCGCTTATTTTAAGGGCCATCAGTTAATGTTGTTAAAGGGCTTCAAAGATGAAAAGCAATAAATATATAAATAAACACACCTCAGATGCTTCATATTGATTGGGGGTTGGTTTTACAGTGCAAAACTGTTGCTTTAGTGGTTGGAAAAGTGATCCAAAGTGAGTTATCATGCCTGAAGCTGAAGGCCAAGGTCATTAATTATTGCCACCTGAGCAGTGCAGCTTACAAAATAAATCTGGCCTGGCCTCAAAACCAGACCCAGAGCATGATGGAGAGTTTAGAAATATTCACAGGGAAAACCAGTGTTCAAGTGCAGCTGCAAGTTGTGAATAGAGTTAAGTTATAAAATAACTTGGTGATTTTACAATGCATCGTAAAAACTGATGTCAAACAAGTCTTGCTATATACCAACCAACTACCCAGAAATGATTTTTCCAATTTTACTCAAAGATGTTTGCTTTGATAAATCTAGGCTGTCAGAAATTTATTGTGAGAAGGTAAATTAATTAGTTGCTTACAGATAGAGATGAAAGGAGAGATAAAGCTTAAAGTCCCTGAGTGCCGTTATGAATATATGCATTCTTCCTTTCCAGACTCCCTTTGGATTCTCTTTTTACCTCTGTAGGAATATCTGGTCGTGGAGGGTCAGACACGACTGAGCGACTTCACTTTCACTTTTCACTTTCATGCATTGGAGAAGGAAATGGCAAACCACTCCAGTGTTCTTGCCTGGAGAATCCCAGGGACGGGGGAACCTGGTGGGCTGCCGTCTATGGGGTCACACAGAGTCGGACATGACTGAAGTGACTTAGCAGCAGGAATATCTTGTATTTCCCAACCATGTTGTAAATACTTATTGCAAGTTTCTTGTCAGGGTCTCTGATTTGACTGTGATCTCACAGATATTTGTTATTTGTGGGTGGGGGAAGGTGAGGACACAAGTGCCTACTCTGTTCTTGCAGTAGCCATGGGTGTCCTGTCAAATACCATGCTCCATGCCTAAGTGATTTTACAGGATGTGTCTGCATCACAAGATAATGACATCAAGTAATCATTTTAAAGGTGAGAAAAATCAAGCTAAGAAAGAATGTGTCCATAGATATTTAACAAGTAGAGCAAGGATTCAATGACACTTTCTAATCCTAAATTTTGTTTTTATATTAAATGTATAGATTTTTAAAATTAATTTTCACATTTATTTCTGTGTTAAATATTTCCAGTGATGACCTATATCACTTGGATTGCTATATTAATTGGATAGACTCAAGTCTCTTTCTCAGCTAAAAATTTATTTTGCACTAGTACATATGTCCACGCACAACATATGCTTTATGGGATTCATGCCTAGAGAAGATGTGGTCTCGATGAGAATCACTGACTTGGATGCAGGTAGAGTAGGCACTGTCGTCTAGGATATAATCTGGGGAGTCACGAAGGAACATTGCAAAGTGAGGTTTCACCAGCGGCCACAGGAATAATGGGCTCTCACAGGGGCTAGAGGCTCTTGGCTCTCGGCTTCTGTCATACATGCGGTCTCCACTGCCCAGCACTAGTCCGCTGGATCAGCAGAACTGCAGGCCCCCAAGTAAGTGCCAGTTAAAGCCCTCACTGGAGGGTCAGAGGTTATGTGGAAGTCGTTCAGTCGTGTCTAACTCTTTGCAACCCCATGGACAATGGAATTCTCCAGCCCAGAATACTGGAGCGGGTAGCCTTTCCCTTCTCCAGGGGATCGCCCCAACCCAGGGATTGAACCCAGGTCTCCGGCATTGCAGGCGGATTCTTTACCAGCTGAGCCACAAGGAGTTATGAGGTGACAGTAATATATTCACTCAGACATTCTATTATTCCCTGTCTTCAAAGGAGCAGAGGATCAGAAAAAAGTTTGCAAGTGATTGATCCAGATAATATGCCTTACAGTTTCTTTCTCACAAGAGGCTAGTACTACTTCATTATTTTAAGTTATTCTCACTGAGTTGACCGTATATAGTATGTTTTATGGAAAACTTCAGTGTGTGGTTTCTAATCTTCATGAGAAAAGTAGGATGAAATGTACAAATTTTATTTTTACTGCAAATAATGCTCACAATATGAAGATACAAACATATTAGACCATATGCTATATGCATATGAGACCATTAGCATGTATGCTAAATCAGGGGGACAGAAAATGGCTAGATGAAAACCATTCAGTCACAGAAGTACATATATTAACTGGGGGACTTATAAACAACACCAGCAACATCACCTGAATTTTTATTTGAATTCGATAGGTTTTATATTATTGGAATTTTTCAAATAAAACTGTCCTAGTTTATTTAATTTGTAACCAGGTTTGCGTGTGTGTTAAATTTCTTGTCTGACAGTGGGAAATGATCTTCTTCCTCATAAATCACTAGGAAAGGGCCAACTAATAGTAATAACCACTCTTTATAATGCATTTACCCCTACTAGAAAGTACATTATATGTATAAGCTTCCTTAATTCTTTAGTTGGCTTTTGGGGATCTCATTCTTGTTTCAAAAATCAGGAAAGTGAAGCTAGAGAAGGAACTTGCCCAAGGCCAAACAGCTCCTCAGTGGCAAAGTCAGACTTAGAACTTCTGTTAATGAAGTTTATGTTTTTAATCAGCTAGTCCACTACTTCTCTCCAACATAACTGTGAATGGGCCACTTTGTTTCTACAAAGAGTATGTTTAGAAGAACTAGAAACAGTTTGACTTTTCTACAATTTATTTACAATGACTATAGCAAACATACACCAAAAGTGCACTCTATAGTAGTTAGCACAGCACATACATGAACTAATAATCCTTATAACAACTTTGTGAAATATTATGAAATAATAAGATTATCCATTTTATGGATGAGGAAACTGAAGGCACATGAGATTAAAAGTGTGGGTCCAAGGTTACCAAGCTATTAAGAAGAAAACTGGAATTTAGATTGAGAGACTAATTCTAAGTGACACTCTTGTACCTTCCCAGCTAGGTGCTCAGGGGACAAGAGTGAAGATGCAGTACAGGCATAGATTTTACCCAACTGAATATGCGTGGTTGATAAACCGATCAGTCTCACCAGGTAGGAAATGAGATGACCCCTTCGTACTCCACTCCATTCCCTCTATTTCCTTCTGGCAAAGGGGATGCCTGAATAAAAAATACTATAATTTCTAGATCTCATTAGGTGATAATATATTGTTTCTGAACATACAAGTTAGTGTCTCTTCTTGAGATTTCTACAGCAAATAATGCTTAAATATGAGAACAAACCAAAAGTGCTGACAGTAAATATATGCCATTGTTGTGGCCAAATATAAACTTCTTGCAATGTGTTACCAGAAATGAGAATGAGCCATAAGCAGGGCTTCCTGGGGGCCCCAGTGGTAAAGAAACCACCTGCCAGTGCAGGAGACGTACAGGACACTAGTTCAGTCCCTGGGTCAGGAAGATCCCCTGGAGGAGGGCATGGCAACCCACTCCAGTATTCTTTCCTAGAGAATCCCATGGACAGAGGGCCCTGGCAGGCTACAGTCCATTGGGTCACACAGAGTTGGAAGCCTCTGAACACACGCATGTGATAAGCAGGTAAGAAAAGGAATAAACTGCAGTTCAGGTGCAATGAACTTAGCTCCTATGTACCCCTATCCATAAACAGCATCCAGGTGGCAGACATAGGAACTGAATTAGATCAGCTAACTTTCATGGGCTGCCTATATCATTCACTTAATTTCATAAAGCAGCTAACTTTTAAAATCTAAGCAGCATGTGTGTGTGCAGTTGCTGGCTCTTTGCGACCTTACAGATTGTAGCCCGACAGGCTCCTCTGCCCATGGAATTTTCCCAGCAACAATACAGGAGCAGATTGCCATTTCCTCATCCAGGGTATCTTCCCTACCCAGGAATCAAACACTACATCTCCTGCATTGCAGGTGGATTCTTTACTGCTGAGCCACTGGAGAAGCCTATAAGACATGCATATGACCCTGCAAATTTGTTGGTAATTTTTTCTATTATACACACATGTGTAAATCTTAAAAATATTTTAAGTTCATCACCCAAAATGATTGCACATAGCATCAGTCGCATTTGCGACTCTGAATTAAAAATTAGAGATGCTTTGAAGAATTGCTCAAGGCTGAGAGAGAGAACCTTAGAAGAAAGAAGGTAAAATAAGTCTTACATGTGCTGGAGAGGGTCCCATACGAATGGGGTGAAAAGGAGAGTTAAAAGGTCTGGAGTAGCTAAACGCCATAAAAAACAGTGTCTCCCAATTTCATGGAGCCAAAATAGATGCACACTATTTAGTTAGAAGGTTGACACAGTTCCCAGGGGTAAAACCAAGGGAGAGAGGGAAACACATTTTATTCCATATATATCTGAGTTATCTTTTTGACAAGGAACATGAGGGGAAAATACTCATGTATTACTTGGTTTCATAGCAAACAACAATCACAACTAGCTAATAATAAATTGACTTGATTAGAAAATAGACATTTCTAACTGATGTTGTCTACAAGACAAGTTTAACTACTGTGATATCAAACAAAATAGACAAGCGGCATAGAGAATACCTATTACTTCAGCTATTTTGGGTGGCTTCCTCCCTAGGATTGCTGGGGTCAATGGGATTCTGCTGCAAGTGTCAAGGGTGGTCAGAGGCACCTGCCAATTAGAAGCCAAGGTTTCTTTAGGATGTCTTACTAAAGGATCAGTCTCCTCTTTTATCTTCCCAGGAGACTGGATTCATATAAGGCACAGATATATGGCTTGTACTTCTGACAGAACACTCAACTCCTTTCTCACTTGCATATTCTTTTTTTTTTTTTTTAATGTTTTCTTAGAAATTCTTACCAGTTTATATTTTTCAGGGGCAAGGCAAAATCTATTTTTGTTTACAATCATAGTAACTGTAGAAATAAAACTTAAAAGTAGGTATTTTATTATGAAAAACAGAATTAGATTTAATACATATTTAAAAATAAATCAGGGGTTTGAGGTCTAGGATATAGTGATGTAAGTAAGAATTCTCTGCAAGGATTTTAGCTATAAAGAAACACTTCTATATTTTGATTTGAGCTTCTACTATGTGACTCATTCTAACTCCAGATTACAAATTTATAAAATTGTAAAACTGAGCAATGATAAATTCTCTAAGGAAAACATAATAGGCAGATGTCCCTATCTGGTAATATTTTATTCAGGACAAATGAATGGAACAATTATTACTGCAAAGTAACTTTTATGCATTGGAGAAGGAAATGGCAAACCACTCCAGTGTTCTTGCCTGGAGAATCCCAGGGATGGGGGAGCCTGGTGGGCTGCCGTCTATGGGGTCACACAGAATCGGACACAACTGAAGTGACTTAGCAGCAGCAGCAGCAAGTGATGTTTAGTCAAACTCCAGGTAGAAACTTTTGCAAATTCACATATGATTAAATAGTCTAAGGAGATGTTTGTAAGTCATTTAGATTAACAAGGGACATTTTAAAGGTCTGGCAGTAGGGAGTAGCGAGTCAGCAGTTCAAGAGGATCCTCTAAAGGAAAGTTGTATTTCCTGGGCTTTCAAATAGGCTAAGCAAAATACATTCTTGTTTAGCCTTGCACTAGAGGAATACCACTATTAATTATGCAAACATTTTTCAATGTAAAAGAATTTGAGAATGACTCAGCAAGAGATTTCAAAACCAAATACTTCTACTTGCTTATCGAACATGTTCTTTCCAGAACTGTTCTCTGTTCTATGACCTGGGGTGAGAAGATTGAGATCTATGGAGGAGAGGTTCCATCACTGTAGCGGCTTTTGAGAAAACCCCAGTTTTGCCAGGAACATGGACTCATTCAGTTCTACCCAATCCTCCCATCATTTTTACTCTAAATTGGAAGTAATTGATAGCTCTTCTAAGTTTAGTCTCTAATTTTTCTTTAATAAGCATAAAACAGAGTCCAATCTCCTAACCAAAGACTGGGTCTACCTGTCAAAAGTGTGTGTGTGTATGTGTGGGCGCGCGCACATGGGTGTGGTTATCTTCGTATTTTCCCCTAGAGAAGCGTGTATGTTGATGGTAACTCAGAAAAGGGGGGACATTTAAATCTTAAGATTTAAAGGCAACAGATTTTTTACAAATCCCTGAGAAAGTAATAGTTCAAGATTTAGTTGGAGAAGGGAAGGCTCCCAATCATGAGTCCTTCGGAAATTTGGGGAAGTCTTCTCACCTATTTTGGAAACTACTTGCAGATGTAGGGATTGCTCACAACAGGCGCTTTGCAGAGATTTCCTCTGATTTTTTTTCTCCCCAGTTTCCCACAGCCTGTGTTTGTCCTATGTCTGCTAGGCTGACATGTGGTTTACCTCGCTAATCCTGCTGCCAGGTTTTACACACTCTCCTCCGAAGTAAAACTTAAGCCAGAGGATACTGAGCAACTCTGGGCATGGGCGCCAGAGCTGTCACAGAAAATTTGCTTCCCAAGTGTTCCTTCCAACTTCCCTTCCTGAGCCCGCGTGAGCCACAGCGCAGCCCTTGGCTAAGTCTTCGCGTTTCCTGCTGCTGCAATCTGTAACTGGATTTTGGATTTTTTTTTTTTTTTTAACTGCAGTTCTGAGGATCTCAGTTCTTAGGAAAACTTTGCTGGCTGTGGGACTTTGAAAGCAGTTAGTTTCTTTACCTCGGTCGCGGAGGCCCATTTTTCCTCCCCTCGGGCTGTACCCAGGCAAAAGCGGCAAAGGGGAGACGCAAACTGCTTGTGTTGGGGAGGAAGTGGAGGTTTGAGCCAAGTTGTCAGCATCCCTGGCCCACCCCCGGTCTGGCGCTCTCGGCTGGCACGTACATCATCTATTAACTGCTGTTCGTGGACGCAGTGCATGATATATTCATTTTTATCTTTAGTAAATTACAAATGGAATTCTCGGCGCTCTCGTGTCTGTCTGCTCCTACGGGGCTACCGAAAGGAGGCGGAGAGGAGGCTGTGGCCCGGATCCTGACCCTGATTGTATGAATAAGTAAGCAGGATGCAAGTGATTGGGTTAGATGCTGTGAAGATTTTTTTTTTTTTTTTTTCAAGTTAGGAAGAGGGTAAAGAGACAGCCGGGGGGTGGGGGGGAGACAAACAGTGCATCCCCAAATCCTCCCACTTAGCTCTTCTCGCAGTCTTGCTTTGCTGCTTCTGCGGCTTTTAAGGTCTGGCGGCAAAGGAATGCTCCCCACCCGCGACCGCGGTTCCCACTTTCAGCTCAGACGCGCTGATGTGAAGACTGGTCTTGTCCTTCCAGAGCGGCACCGTGTCCGGGTGCGGGGTGCACGCGGGATCTGAGCCCGAGAACCTGAGCCTGGGGCAGCCGAGCCGTTGAGTAGCTGAAAGGACGGCCGCCGGGAGACAGCCTGGCCGCGCGCCCGCCCGGACCCGCTCCCTACCTGCCCCCGCCCGCCACCTCGCCCGCGCCGGGGGACAGGTCGCCCTGCCCTCTCTCCGCCCGGCGGCGCCCCATGTCCCCGGACACCTGAGCGCCAGCCGCGCCGAGGAGCCTTCCGCGGGGACAGGAACCGGTGCCCTTCCTCGAGAGGAAGATGGGGCTGGAGCGGCTTTCCCCGGGGATGCTCGCGTGGCTGGCGGCCACGGGGGCTGTCCTCTGCGCGGAACTAGGGGTCTGCGCCGGCCTCGACTATGAATACACTTTCGGTGGCTACGGAGAGGATGAGGCGGAGACGCTGGACTACAAGGACCCGTGCAAAGCCGGTGAGTGCCCTCTCGGGGCAGGACGGCGGGGGCAAGGCTGGCGCTGGGAGGGCGCCGGGTCTCACCTGTCTCCTTCCCACCCCCTCCCCACCCGGAGGGGCCGCGCGGCCCCCGCAGCCGCAGCTCTGCGCCGGCGGGACCGGGTGCGGAGCGCGGTCTCCAAGTTTGGAACCTCCGGTAGTTCCGCCGCCCCAACCCCCGCCCCGGCGCGGCGTGACGAGCTGCGGACGCAGCCGCTAGGGCTCCGAGCCCGGCGCCTGCGGCCCTGCGCTCCGCGGGCGGCGCCGCCCTGGTGCCCGGGCGGGCGGGCTTAGAGTCGGGACACCTTCGCCCCCTCTCGGCCAGGGTCCTGTGGGCGTTCCAGGCACCGAAGGCATGGGATGCCCTCGAAAGCTCCCGAGCTGGATGGATTTAAGCGCGCATTTGCCCATTCAGGAAACCTTAAAAACACTTCCAAGTTGCCGTCCCATTCAAGCTTGTTTCGCTCTCCCTCAATCCGGGTCCTGCGGTGGGACGCGGACCCTCCGCCCGGCCCTCCTCCCGCAGCCTGAAGTCTGAGACACACGCCCTGTTTCCGGGCCCTGATCTGCTGAGTTGAGGCCGAGGTGACCAGGGGTTGGTGGACCGGCCATTCTCTTGCGAGGAAAGTGGTCACGAGGTTGCTGGGCCCGATTCGGGGAGAGTCTGTGAGCAGAAAGCACGTTTTGCCCCATCTCAAGAGGAAGGGGGAGGCAAAATCCCCAAAGTAGATTCTGTGAGGGTGGTCTGCATGTGACTCCACACCTCTTTTGACCTCTCTTGAGCCTGAAGTTAAGAAAGATGTATGCAAATGAAGGAAAATGCTGGAAATTCTCTTGTTAATTTGCACCTTTGATGACACATTGTTCTAACAAGGAGACTATGTGAATGACAAGCAGTATATGGGTTCAGGTTATCAGATCTTTCGCAGTTCACTCTTACTTCACGTACTTCTTCAAAACTTGGAGTAGCTTAGCAGAAACATGTCAGTCTGGAATTCCGAGTTCTGATTTAATTCAATTTTGCTTATGTTTCCTCATCACCTTTAACCCTCAGCCTATCCCACCAGAAGTTTCCTGGGCCTTCCTTGATGGTTTAGAGGACCAAGACACCTTTCGGCTGTGGTGGATTGCTAGAGGCTGGGCTGCCAGAACTCAGTACTATACATCTCCCTAAACCTACCTTTTATTGAGAAATTTGTTTTGAATAATGTTTGCGACTGGGTGAAAATTGAAAATTTTCTTGTTTTAGGTAAGGGAAAAATGAAGTATATTATTTCTCAAATGTGTCTAGGAAAACATCTATTCGCTGATGCTCTGTTGTGTGAAAGATTCAACCAACTATCAGTATTAGATGGTCTGATTTCAAGAAAATAAATATAGTTTTCTCTGCATGTTAAAGTAAAAGCTTATGCTTTCAAAAATCATGAACTTAAAATATGAATATGCTGCTGCTGCTAAGTCTCTTCAGTCATGTCTGACTCTGTGCGACCCCATAGAGGGCAGCCCACCAGGCTCCTCTGTCCCTGGGATTCTCCAGGCAAGAACACTGGAGTGGGTTGCCATTTCCTTCTCCAAAATATGAATATAACACATGTCAAAAGTTAGCTAATTCATTTTCAGAAGTTCCATTGTTTCACACTTAACTTTAGAAATTGCTCAGAAGTCTGTGAACCTGTTATTTTTGTCTAAAGAGTGTTTGAAGTTTTACAATTTACTTATACTAAGTGTATTGAAACACATCTCAAGCATAAATGTCCATTTTCCTCAGCACATAAACATTCAGACAAGAAAAAAAAAAAAAAACTCTAAGAGTATTTACTTTTATTTTTCCTTTACTGTTGCTGTTCAGTTGCTAAGTCGCGTCCAACTCTTTGCGACCACTTGGACTGCAGCATGCCTGACTTCCCTTTTCTTCACTGTCTTCTGGAGTTTGCTCAAACTCATGTCTACTGAGTCGATAATGCCATCCAGTCATCTCATCCTCTCTTGCCCCCTTCTCCTCCTGCCTTCAATCTTTCCCAGCATCAGGGTCTTTTCCAGTGAGTTGGGCTCTTTGCATCAGGTGGCCAAAGTACTGGAGTGTTAGCTTCAGCATCACTCCTTCCAATGAATATTCAGGGTTGAGACTCACTGTTTTGAGCTCCTTGGAGTCCAAGGGACTCAAGAGTCTTTTCCAGCACCATAACTCGAAAGCAACAATTCTTCTGTGCTCAGCCTTCTCTATGGTCCAACTCTCACATTTGTACATGACTACTGGAAAAACCATAGCTTAGCCTCTACAGACCTTTTTCTGCAAAGTGATGTCTCTGCTTTTTAATACACTCCCCAAGTTTGTCATAGTTTTCCTTTCCAGGAGCAAGTATTTTAAATTTCATGGCTGCAGTCAGTGTTTGCAGTGATTTTGGAGCCTAAGAAAATAAAATTTGTCACTGTTTCCACTTTTTCACCATCTATTAGCCAGGGAGTGATGAGACCGGTTGCCGTGATCTTATTTCTCTGAGTATTTAGTTTTAGGCCAGCTTTTTCACTCTCTTCTTTCACCCTCAGCAAGATGCTCTTTAGTTCCTCTTCACTTTGTTCCATTAGAGTGGTATCATCTGCATATCTGAGGTTGTTGGTATTTCTCCTGGCAATCTTAATTCCAGTTTGTGAGTCATCCAGCCTGTCATTTTGCATGAGGTACTCTGCATATAAGTTAAATAAGCAGGGTCACAATATACAGCCTTGACATACTCCTTTCCCAATTTGAACCAATCCATTGTTCCTTTACTAATCATTTGTTTTTGAACAGAGCTGTTGAAGATAAAACAACAATAAAACCAAATTTGAATGGGTTATGATTCTAACTTTATCTTTCCCTATTTTTGTGTACAAGAGGTAAACCTATACATGTGTGCAGTAAAAGAGGAATAAGAATGGTCCAAGTGGAAGACCGAGAAGCACAGCCACAATCTGAGATCACTTTTAAATGATTATTGTTGCTTTTTTAACTTGGTGAAGTGAAAGGCTTTAATTTACTATCTTGGCTAAAGTGTACCAAAATCTTGGTGCCACCTTTTGGTACTATATAAGAGAAATAAAAGTAATAACAGGGAATATTCACAGTACATTGAAATCCCAGTCAAAGAAGGCCACTAAAATAAGAAAGATGAAGACAAATATGTGAAAGATAACCAAAAAGCAAGAGGGGATGCTCTCCAGATTCCAGGGTACCTTTGATCTGCCCTTCCCCAAGAGGTGAGTGGAGATTATGGCCTACTGAAAAAAGTGCCCTTCTCTTTAGAAAGAAACAAGGGTCCTAAGTTTCATGAAACTATATGGTGGTTTGATGTCATAGTGATAGCATAGCTTTATAGTTTCAGAGCATTTGCGTACATTATTTCAGCTCAATACAACACTCCAAATGGTGGAATTTGTTAATGCCACCATTACCCAGATAGAAAAACAGATGCTCCATGAAGTCAAACAATTTGTTAAGATTACCCAAAACTTGATTTCAAGCCTCCTGGCTGTAAAGTTCACTTGTTTTAAACAATTACACTCCATTCTTAATTGGCCTTTTGGAGAACTTCCTTGAAATGCGAAGAGTAGAAGTTTGTCCAGGTTTATCTGAGTCTAGACTAGTAGAAATGCATTTGCTTTATCTGATATTAATGAAATGACTAAGAACATAGTTTCACTTTGCTAAATATAGTGAGAATATAAAGTCCTTGAGGTTAGAGATCACAACTAATTTTTAATGTTTATCACAGGAATGGATTAACATTGTTAGATATCTGGAAAGTTCTCAATACCTCCTCATATCTATAGACTATTAATATTGATCTTCATCCCTCATCTACATCTCATTCTAACAAATCAAGTGTTTTCCAAGAAGAAATATTCTTCACTATAACTTGTTAGAGTTGTGCCATTCTTAGTATATTTGTGAAGCAATATAACTTGTATACCTTTCAGAACTCTGATTTCAAGTTCATGAAACTACAGGACAGAAAGGAAGACTTTTGTTAATTTAACTTTGATTTAGAAATATATTTTTTATATAAGTGAAAATAGATAGGGGCTTACCTGGTGACTCAGTGGTAAAGAATCCGCCTGCCAATGCAGGAAAAACTCGTTTGATCCCTGGATCTGGAAGATCCCCAGGAGAAGTAAATGGCAACACACTCTGGCATTCTTGCCTGGGAAATCCCATAGATAGAGGAGGCTACAGTCCATGGGGTCCCAAAAGGGTTGAACTCGACAAAGGGGCTAAATAACAACATAAGTAGGTAAGTCAGTGTAGCACAGCCTCAGATGTATTTGTATAGCCAAATCTATTAGTCCATAAAATAGATAATTCACCTCTCTATATAAACAGACACAAAGATGCAGATAATTCAAAAGAATGTCTATCTTGCACATTAAGATGTCAGCACAATATATAGTCATCTGAATTTGCAATCAGATTTATCTTACTTTCTCTAGTTCAGAAGGATCCTGAGAGATGCTGGAAAGCTGATCCTGCAGGAAGTCATTCCAGAACAGAGACTAAGGTGTCCTGTTTCATTGTGCTGTACCAATACGTGTTAATCTGAGTGTCTGTGAATATCTGTGAAGAGTCTGGGCAAATCTGGGGTGCAAATTAATCTCTCGTATTTGTCTAAAGATTAGCTGAAAAAGATTACGTGCGAAACCAACTCTGTATTCTCTCTCTATCCTCTTCCTTCCTTCCTTCCTCCCTCCCTCCCTCCCTCCCTCCCTCCCCTACCCCCTCCATCCTTTCCTCCCTTTTCTCTTTTTGTATTTAAGGACATGTCAGGAAATCACAGACAATTGAAAATATAATATCTAAAGAGGGAGACTGAAGAAATTAGAATTTTGAATGATGAGTGGAAGCTGATAAGACTAATTAGCAAGAATATCTTTATCCTCTTAAACAAATGTGAATACTCTGAAAATGAGACTTTCCTACCTTTAATCTGAGTAAATGGTTTCTTTTTCTTGAAAAAATCTGAGCATGATTAAAGGTCAGTGACTTGCAAGGTTGAATTTGTCCTTAGAGTGGCTTGTTTATTAGAAATAGGCTTTTGGCATTGTAAAGGGTTATTCTTTTTTGCTTTTCTTCATAACCAGTGTTCTAGTATACTAATTCTAAGGGAAATTTTCATAAATTTATCATCTCTCAGTAAGATCTTATCACTTTTTTGGCTCTCAGTATTATACTTTCCAGCTTCCTTGGCAGCCTCCTAAGTATGGCATTTTAGAATTTGATGTTCAACTCTATGCCTTAATGTAATATTAAATATCCAAACATGTATTTATTGCTTGGCATCACTTTAGGTGGCCAAACTCTCATGTTAAAAATGCATTTTATAGAGCTGCTTCTCTTAAACAGTCTCTTCTGTTTTGGTTTTCATTCCTCAGGTCTTGATTTTTTTTTCTCCTCCTGCCTCTGCTGCCCACTGAAAAATGATCAAAATACAGTGTTTGCAAAAGGGATGGATAAGAATTCTATGTAGTAGAATTCTATTCATCATTGGCCAGTAGTAGTTCTTTAGCCCTTGTCCTGAGGGCCACACTGATTTCTTATTTCCTTTTTCTTTTGGTCTACCAATGGCAGTTACTGATACTAGTTAGGAATAAGAGAGATTGTTTTTTTCTTAAATATGTCCTCTCAGACTAATACAGCTCTAAAGTTCCTTTTTGTTTGCTTTTTACAGTCTCCTGAGATCTTCCCACTTTTTATGTCTGAAGAAGGTAGTGTGCTTTGCAAATTTAAAATTTAACTTGCATCCATTCTCTGAGGTAGTTTGTGTAATAATTCATGGAACCTTTATGGTTTCCATTCAAGCAGATGCTCTTTGAGACTTGCTTTCTCTCTTTGGGCCTCCTTAGCCCATAGTGGAATATTTAAAAGTGTGTAAGGTCCATAACTTTTACTCTTGCCCTCATAATGGCCCATTTTTCTACAAATGTCAAATATATACCATATATACTTTCTTCTACAGAAACCGTATAACCCCCCATTGTATATGTATGAATACTATTTTGTATGCTTTAGCAACTTTTCCTGATTTAAAATTTAGACTAATTTGCCTGTAATTCCACCACCATATTCTTTGTATACTTTAAGGAGATTAGTCACATTAATGATCCTTTAGGTCTCTCAATCATGAGTGTACTGGACAGAGGTTAACCCTTAAATGTTTCTAGAACTCAGGTAGACAGTATCAAATACTAGTGATTTACTATCATTAATATATATATGTTTTCTTTTTAGACTATTACCTACTGTTTCTAATAGCATATCAGCACATATGTTTAAAATATTTAAAACTAGGACCTTCCCTAAGCTTTTCTAAGAATGCTTAGAAAAGATAGAAGCGAATAATCCATTTAAAATGCAACCTTGCACATCCTGCTGGGTCTATCTGGGACCATGCTGGGATCATTCTGGGGATGCAGAGGAAGGGGGTTGTTCTTCTCCCCCAAACTATAGGGACACCCTCTCCAACCACAGCGTTTTGAGCCCAGCAGATAGGCCTGGGGTAGGCCTCCTGTGCTCAGGTGCCTGGCAAGATTCCTGGGGATGTGACGTTTCCTATACTAGGGGAATTTTGAGGATTCTTACACTTCTTTCATATTCCAAGATATGGAATTAAATACTTGTGGACTATCATTCCTAAATTAAGGAGAAAGAGTCCTCTCCCCAACCCTAGATACAACAGAGTGATTTAGCAATGTGACTTCAGTGGTTTATTTCCTTTAGTTATCTATTAAAAAATGATATGAGAGGAACATTAAAAAAAATACAGTGTCAAAGCTATGGAATGAATTGCATAAAATATGTTCTTTCTCAGAAATCAGAAACAGGCCTACTTGCTTATTTATTTAGTTCTTGTTATTATTAGCCCTGAAAATAGGATATTGACTACTAAATTTTGAGATATTGTGAGCTGGCTAATGGAATGCTTGTTTTGTCAGCTCCTTACAAAATGCATGCTAATCCAGTCAAGCTACACTTGTATTAACAAGTATGGTAAATTAAGTGTTATTTGAGATTCAAAAAGTGAGCCAGTGAGGTGTTTGTCTTAATCAGTTCTTCTGAAATTTATATTGATAGTTTAACCTAAAATATTTGCCATTGACCATATTAAAACAAAACAAAACAAAACTTCTCAAATGGTAATAGTTCTAAAAAGTTGAAACCATGATGATCAGAATATAGTAGTTTTTTCAAAACAAAATCTAATTTTATGTATTAATATGCTACTAAAGTATTCATCTTAATGTTTAAGAATGACATTTCAACAATTTCTAACACACTGCACCATTTTACAAATCAGGGAGTTATTACAGAGGTGGAGACACAAACCTTATATTTACTATCAGCATCTGATGTCTTCTGTGTTGATGAACTTCCTATGTTTAGTTTGTGTGATGGGTGAGGAAGAGGTAGGATAGTCTTTGTATTCCTTACATTTCTCACTTATGTTAAATTGTCAGCACTTGGATTGTGCGCCACAGCAGCAACTAGAGCAGACCCTGGCTTGGCAGCTGTTATGAGCAAGCCCAGAATTCTCTTTGGCCGTGAATGGATTTGGAATGTTTATTAAGCAGCATTGGACTTACCTTGACATCAGTTCACTGGACTGACTATTCTGAAAGGATGGAGCTCCATCCCTCTTCCCATGATTTATCTAGTTGAAGTTTATAGTTTGTGTTTTGCGCTCAGGTTATTGTGTTACTAAGTATCTTTCATTGCATAAAAGTTAAACCTTTAAGATACCCCAGGGAAGAGCATCAAACATAATTAGAAAAGAGCCAGATTGCTCTTTTGCTAGATAATAAATTGCTAGATAATAAATACTTGGACCCTATTATACCTCACATATCTAGGAATTGCCTTCATGACTCATGTCAAAGTAACACAGCTCATATTTTTACATTGTAAAATGTCTCTTCTACTCACTATATCCCTATCAATTAACATGATTGTTAACCCTTTTGGACACATGAAGAAACTGAAACACAGAAGGATCCAGTGGCTGGGCTGTCATCCCAGTTGATAAGTAGTGAGAACTTGATCCTAGGTTTGGTATTTGATACCTTTCGTCTTAAGAATCCCCTTCACTGGCTCCCCTGTCAGCACAAATGTATTAAGACTGACAATTGAAATGATAGTATTTGTGTCATGATCGTTCATCCATGGTAATTTTTTTTCGATGAGAATACGTCTTGCATTCAACATTCTTGCATTTGATAAGCCACATACTATACTGTTAAAGTCAGGCCGATACTTTCAATTGCGTGGCGTATTGGGCAGATGCCACTGCCTTTCAAGAGAGTATTTTCTAATTGTAGAGTCACAAATGAAATACTCCAGTTGTGTAAAAGACAAATGAAAATGAACAGGACCAATTCTAACAGAGATATATTTGAGTGCAAAGTATTATAGGGGAGAAACTGCTGTATGTTACCCCAAGTATATAAATTGTGACAGCAGGCTTTCCATGTAGTTTAGGGGAGGAGTTGGATTTGAGTAGAATTCAGTTGTTAATGTCTGGTTCTTGGCAGAGGACTTGCATTTTGTGTGGTACCATTAAATTGCTTCACGCTTTAGATTGCTCTCTGAGTATTCATTGAACTCTTGCTTCAGTTCAGTTCAGTCGCTCAGTTGTGTCTGACTCTGCAACCCCATGAATCGCAGCACGCCAGGCCTCCCTGTCCATCACCAACTCCCGGAGTTCACTCAGACTCACGTCCATCAAGTCAGTGATGCCATCCAGCCATCTCATCCTCTGTCGTCCCCTTCTCCTCCTGCCCCCAATCCCTCCCAGCATCAGAGTCTTTTCCAATGAGTCAACTCTTTGCATGAAGTGGCCAAAGTACTGGAGTTTCAGCTTCAGCATCATTCCCTCCAAAGAAATCCCAGGGCTGATCTCCTTTAGAATGGACTTGTTGGATCTCCTTGCAGTCCAAGGGACTCTCAAGAGTCTTCTCCAATAGCAAAGTTCAAAAGCATCAATTCTTCAGCGCTCAGCCTTCTTCACAGTCCAACTCTCACATCCATACATGACCACAGGAAAAATGATAGCCTTGACTAGACAGACCTTAGTCGGCAAAGTAATGTCTCTGCTTTTGAATGTACTATCTAGGTTGGTCATAACTTTTCTTCCAAGGAGTAAGCGTCTTTTAATTTCATGGCTTCAGTCACCATCTGCAGTGATTTTGGGGCCCAAAAAAATAAAGTCTGACACTGTTTCCGCTGTTTCCCCATCTATGTCCCATGAAGGGATGGGACCGGATGCCATGATCTTCGTTTTCTGAATGTTGAGCTTTAAGCCAACTTTTTCACTCTCCTCTTTCACTTTCATCAAGAGGCTTTTTAGCTACTCTTCACTCTCTGCCATAAGGGTGGTGTCATCTGCATATCTGAGGTTATTGATATTTCTCCCAGCAATCTTGATTCCAGCTTGTGTTTCTTCCAGTCCAGTGTTTCTCATGATGTACTCTGCATATAAGTTAAATAAGCAGGGTTACAATATACAGCCTTGACGTACTCGTTGTCCTATTTGGAACGAGTCTGTTGATCCATGTCCAGTTCTAACTGTTGCTTCCTGACCTGCATACAGATTTCTCAAGAGGCAGGTGAGTTGGTCTGGTATTCCCATCTCTGTCAGAATTTTCCACAGTTTATTGTGATCCACACAGTCAAAGGCTTTGACATAGTCAATAAAGCAGCAATACATGTTTTTCTGGAACTCTCTTGCTTTTTCCATGATCCATCGGATGTTGGCAATTTGATCTCTGGTTCCTCTGCCTTTTCTAAGACTAGCTTGAACATCAGGGAGTTCACAGGTCACATATTGCTGAAGCCTGGCTTGGAGAATTTTGAGCATTACTTTACTAGCATGTGAGATGAGTGCAATTGTGCGGTAGTTTGAGCAATCTTTGGCATTGCCTTTCTTTGGGATTGGAATGAAAACTGACCTTTTCCAGTCCTGTGGCCACTGCTGAGTTTTCCAAATCTGCTGGCATATTGAGTGCAGCACTTTCACAGCATCATCTTTCAGGATTTGAAGCAGCTCAACTGGAATTCCATCACCTCCACTAGCTTTGTTCGGAGTGATGCTTTCTAAGGCCCACTTGACGTCACTTTCCAAGATGTCTGGCTCTAGATTAGTGATCACATCATCATGATTATCTGGGTCGTGAAGATCTTTTTTGTACAGTTCTCCCATGTATTCTTGCCACGTCTTCTTAATATCTTCTGCTTCTGTTAGGTCCATACCATTTCTATCCTTTATCGAGCCCATCTTTGCATGAAATGTTCCCTTGGTATCACTAATTTTCTTGAAGTGATATCTAGTCTTTCCCATTCTGTTGTTTTCCTCTATTTCTTTACATTGATCGCTGAAGAAGGCTTTCTTATCTCTTCTTGCTATTCTTTGGAACTCTGCATTCAGACGCTTATAAATATGCTGTTTAGGTTGGTCATAACTTTTCTTCCAAGGAGTAAGCGTCTTTTAATTTCATGGCTGCAGTCACCATCTGCAGTGATTTTGGAGCCCCCCAAAATAAAGTCTGACACTGAACTCTTGCTTGTGACCCCATAAAGAATGCGAAGAACATCGTTTCAAGTGCAGGTTGTTCAGGAAAGTGGTTTACAGTGTACATTATGTATGTAAATGATGTGTGAATGCTTTTGAGAAAACAAACATACTGTGAGAAAGTACTTTATGTTTTCAATCCCAACTTGGCTAAAAGCCCTCAAGTCAAAAGCCAGAAAGCTTTGAAGGCTCATAGGGTTAACTACACTTGAAACTCCAGTCTGGTTTCCTAAGAGTAGGAAGTCAGTCACCTTCAAAATACATACTATGTGTAATATTGACTACATCATAATTTTTATAAGAAAATGGATTACTGTTAGCAAATTACCATGTTTTCCAGGAAGATTTTCTGCTTGTACCTTTTCTGTAACCAAGGAGTGAGAACAACACGGATGAAACTTTTTTTCAACCTAAGAATGAGGGGAAGTTCTCCTTTCGTGTTCATTTTTTAATCTCAAGAGAAGAATGGAGTGTGGTCCACAGGCAGTCGTCAAGGGAAGAATAATTAGGATTTGCCATCTGGAATGGGTAACAGAAGTAATGACCTAAAAATCAAGGGCCTCATGTTGCATTATGTTTCTATGGGTAAAAAGATTGTGAGCAGTTTACTAGGGATATAAGGGAACAAGACTTAAATACAGAAAGAAGATACTGATTATAGACTAAATATCCAGTGTGTTGCAGGATTTAAATGTTTACAAAAAGAAAAGATTTCTAGTGTGTGGAATGGAGCATCTTAAACAAACCGTATGCTTCATAAACAGGTACCCTTTAATACCTTTATTTCGGTGTTGAATGGTACCTGTAGCTTAAGAAAGAAAGAAAGAGGAAAGTCGCTCAGTTGTGTCTGACTGTTTGCGACCCCATGGACTGTAGCCTACCAGGCTCTTCCATCCACGGGATTTTCCAGGCAAGAATACTGGAGTGGCTTGCCATTTCCTTCTCCAGGGGATCTTAGTGCATTATAATAACGAGTGTTCTGTCACACAGTCATAGAATCAGAGTTTGAATCTAGAATTCTGGATTCCATATGTTGCCATGATGTTTCTTCCTTTTTCTTCTATCTCTTCCTTTCCTCCTCCTCCTTCTTCTTTTGGTATGAGTACGTTTTTGCAACTTGGGGCTAGCTTCAAAAATTATATCCTTTAAAAGATTTCAGGGCAGCCAGACTAGTGCAGCTATTAAAAACTTGGACTTTGGAGTGGCATGGACATGAATTCTGGTATTGTACCCAACACTTAGTAACTGTGTGTGGCTTTTGGCAAGTTATTTAACAGCTCTATGTTTCAGTTTTCTGATCTATAAAATGGAAATAACATTGTGATTCTCATGGTAAGAGTTAATGAATGTGAAGTGAAAACCACTCTGGAACATAGTAAACTGTGTAATTTTTATTCATAGTAGCATAAATATGTAGGAGTAGAGAATTTTTTTTAAAATTGCAGCTGCTTACATGTAATAAGACAATCTTTATAAAAACATTTGTGGGATAAAGTTCTTTTTTCTTGTCATATATGAAAAATGTATTCATATCTCATGTCCGCTAAACTTAAAATTGAGAGGTTAATACCCATGACAGACATTTTTCTTTGGCAAGGTATCAGAGATAAGCAATAAAAATATCTTTCATGCTTTGTTCTCCTGGCTATTTGCTCAGATGCTTAAAACACTCAATCTATTGACAACTTTAAATTCTTTTTGCCTAATGTGTGAAGAGAATCCTGACCATATAGTCCTTCAGTAATTTCTGGTTCAGGTTTCATTTGTCATGAGAATTGACTTAAAGAGCTTACATCGTCACAACCCTATGCTTCCACAGAGCTAAGTTTACAGATGGTTCTAAGCTACAAATATTCATAAATTCACCAAAACTTTATTGAACAGTTACTGTGAATCCATACTTATAGAAATATGAAAAATGATACAATGACTGACTGACCTAGTGTAGTCTTAATTTTATCATTTGTAAGTAAATGATAGTTCATGTATAGTTTTTTATGTTTATTAATCATATGTTTGTGTGTCAAAGTTATTTTAATTTACCATTTGAAAACGGATACTATTGTAAATTATGATAATCAGAATATATATTCTTGTAAATTTTTCCTGGAATTTTCTTTACTCATGATGTATGAAGGATAAGCTTTGTGGAAAGCATAACAACTTTTAAGTAGTTTGTAGACTTTGTTATTTTCCAATGTGCTAGGGTGAAATATAAACTATTAGGTTGGTACAAAAGTAGTTGGCTTTAGAGACACGGTTTTGATCCCTGGGTCAGGAAAATCCGCTGAAGTATGGCACGGCAACCCACTCCAGGGTTCTTGCCTGAAGAATCCTATGGATAGGGGAGCCTAGTGAGCTATGGTCCATAGGATCCTACAGAGTCGAGCACATAGGAAGTGACTTAGCACAACACACACAGCACAAAAGTAATTGCAGTTTCAGACCATGAATTTTGAATCACTCTATCTAAGTTCAAACAAACAAACAAAAAGGAGCCCTGTTGATGAAAGTGAAAGAGGAGAGTGAAAAGTTGGCTTAAAACTCTACATTCAAAAAACTAAGATTATGGCATCCAGTCCCATCACTTCATGGCAAATAGATGGGAAAACAATGGAAACAGTGAGAGACTATTTTTTCTGGGCTCCAAAATCACTGCAGATGGTGATTGCAGCCATGAAATTAAAAGATGCTTGCTCCTTGGGAAAAAAAGCTATGACCAACCTAGACAGCAGACATTACTTTGCTGACAAAGCTCCATCTCGTCAAAGCTATGGTTTTTCCATAGTCACGTATGGATATGAGAGTTGGACACCAAAGAATTGATGCTTTTGAACTGTGGTGTTGGAGAAGATTCTTGAGAGTCCCTTGGACTGCAAGGAGTTCCAATCAGTCACTTCTAAAGGAAATCAGTCCTGAATATTCACTGGAAGGGCTGATGCTGAAGCTGAAACTCCAATACTTTGGTCACCTGATGTGAAGAACTAAATCACTGAAAAAGACCATGATGCTGGGAAAGATTGAAGGCAGGGAGAGAAGGGGACACCAGAGGATTAGACGGTTGGATGGCATCACTGACTCAATGGACATGGGTTTGAGCAAGTTCTGGGAGTTGGACAGCGAAGGCTGGTGTGCTGCAGTCCATGGGGTTGCAAAGAGTCAGACACAACTGAGCGGCTGAACTGAACTGATGCTCAAACACATCTTTGTTAATTGAAATAGTAACAATTACAATCAACACATTTTTGCCAATGAAAAATGAGTTTGTTTATTCCTGTAGCATAAAAATCCATGCTTCAGGATTTGACAAACTCTTGGAAGGCATGTTCTGCCTCCTGCTGGTGGTGGAAGCTTTTGACCTGCAAAAAGTTGTCAAGATGCTTGACAAAGTGATATTCAGTTGGTGAGATGTCAGGTGAATATGGTGGATGAGGCAAAACTGTGTAGCACAATTTGTTCAACTTTGGAAGCATTGGTTGTAAAATGTCTGATCAGTTGTTGTTATGGGGAAGAATTGGGCTTATTCTATTGACCAATGCCAGCTGCAGGCATTGCAGTTTTTGGTGCATCTCATTGATTTGCTGTTCATACTTCTCAGATGTAATGGTCTCACCAGGATTCAGAAAGCTGTAGTGGATCAGGGGGCAGCAGACCACCAACCAGTAACCATGACACCTTGTTTTTGGTGCAAGTTTGGTTTTAGGAAGTGCTTTGGAGCTTCTTTACCATCTAATCCACCAGGGAAACAAAGAAAATTTAAAAAAAAAATAAAAAACATAGTCGCTCAGTCATGTCAAACTCTATGCGACCCCGTGGTCTGTAGTCTGCCAGGCTCCTCTGTCTGTGGAATTCTCCAGACAAGAATACTGGAGTAGGTAGCCATTCCCTTCTCCCGGGATCTTCCTGACCCAGGGCTTCCTGACCAGAGTTTGATCCCTGGGTTGGGAAGATCCCCTGAAGAAGAGAATGATTACTCACTCCAGTATTCTTGCCTGGAGAATTCCATAGACAGAGGAGCCTGGCTGTCTATAGTCCATGGTGACAAAGAGTCAGACAAAACTGAGTGACTCGCACACTTTGGAGTTTCTTCTCGGTCCAACCCCTGAGATGGTCATTGCTGGTCGTCGTATAAAATCCACTTTTTGTCACATATCACAATCAGATTGAGAAATGGTTTGTTCTTATTGCATAAAGTAAGAGAATAAGACATTTCAAAATGACAGTTTTTTGATTTGTGGTCAGCTCGTGAGGCAACCACTTATCGAGCTTCTTCACCTTTCCAAGTTGCTTCAAATGCCAAACGGTCATAGAATGGTCAATGTTGAGTTCTTCTGCAACTTCTCAAGCAGTTGTAAGAAGATCAGCTTTGATGATTGCTCTCAATTGGTCATTGTAAATTTTGAATGGCCAAGTACTAAGCTCCTTATCTTCAAGGGTCTCATCTTTGCAGAACTTCTTGAACACCACTGCACTGTACGTTCATTAGCAGTTCCTGGGCCAAATGCGATGTTGATGTTGTCAGTTGTCTTCATTGCTTTACATTTTGAATTTGAATTAAAAAATTGCTTGAATTTTCTTTTTGTCTAACATCATTTCTACAGTCTAATATAAATATAAAATAAACAGCAAATAAGAAGTCATTAACAAAAAGACATAAAGTGAGAAATGCACATTAAAATGATGTATAACATAACCAGATTTATTTAAGACTCTATCCTGCCATCAAATGGCAAAATTCAACAATGAAAAACCACAATTACTTTTACACCAACCTAATATTATTAGAAGGCAATCATGCTTTCCATTTATTCTTTTCTCAAATATCTTGATTTAGGATCTTCAAATTTTTTTGGTCATATTTTCCCACATTAGCTACCAGAGTACATTTCTCTCCCCCACACTATATCCTTATTTTTAAATGCATTGAAATGTATGTAGTTAACTTTGTTTACAAATTAGGAGAAGCAAAAACAAATGATAAAATAGATAAAATAAATACATAGTCTTTTTACTTACACTGTGATTTCAAAAAGCAAATGTAAGTTTTACTTTCCTTAATTATATGTGGGTAGTGGTATGGCCTTTCCCTGGTGGCTCAGAGGGTAAAGCGTCTGCCTGCAATGCAAGAGACCTGGGTTTGATCCCTGGGTCAGGAAGATCCCCTGGAGAAGGAAATGGCAACCCACTCCAGTACTCTTGCCTGGAAAATCCCAGGGACTGAGAAGCCTGGTAGACTACAGCCCATGGGATCGCAGAGTCAGACACTGCTGAGCGACTTCATACCACTCCTAGCGGTATGGCAATTGGAAAACAAATGGAATGGTAGACAAGAAATGTAATTTCTATTATTGGCTCTGCTGTTGTATTTCTGTGTAAACTTGAGGACATCCCTTGATTTTCCTTGCCCTCAGTCTCTAAGACAGAAACTCCAAGCCTGTTCAAGTCCAAGAGCTTACAGAATCCTGGTGTCTTTGACATCAGAGCAAGAGCTCCTTTTTATTCTAGGAAGTCACAGAGGCAATGACCCACACTATACACTGAGAGGAAGGGAAAAGATTTTGCACCTCTTCAGTGGTCAGTCTTGATAAAGCCTGAGGTTTCTCATGGTTCCAACCAAATCATGGCAGCCACCAGGTTGTAGCTGTGATGGGCTGTGCAGTGCACTGACTTTGACTTGACTTTGCCAAAATTAGTGCTGGAATCAATTTATTAATAATTTCCCCTCCCTCTTTTCCAATCTCAATCAATCAGTAAGAATCTGCCAAAACAGTGACAAGTTATATGGGTATCATATATTTACTTATCAGAGCACGTTAATCTCACATAAGCATCAAAATTGAGTGTTGTTCAGTCATATTTTGTATGTCGGATGAGTGGAACATGTCAGTGGATGGGAAAAATCCAATTCTTTCAAGTTTGAGGTCAGTATTAATAATTGAAAGAACAAGAAATTTAGGCAAGGAAATGTCAGGCAAGTTTTTATGGCTTTAAGCATTTTACTGAATACATGACACATTAAAATATACATTCTATTAATCACTTATGTCTATCCTTGAAAACATTCTGCTTGGCATAAGAGCATGATGCTAATTATCTTCACAAAATCGAACTTCATAAACTTCCAATTTACTGAATTGTCTAGTAAGGAACTATTCCTTTCATCATAAGTTAACTTATTTTATGCCTAGTTTATTTATTTTTAGCTGTGATGGGCCTTCATTGCTCTGGGGGCTACTCTGGTTGTGGTGCATGGCTTCTCACTGCAGTGGCTTCTCTTCTTACGGAGCGTGGGCTCCAGGGCATGTGGGCTTCAGCACTTGTGGCTCACAGGCTTAGTTTGCTCATGACATGTGGAATCTTCCCAGGCCAAGGGCTGAATCCATATCCCCTGCAGTGGCAGGTGGATTCTTTACTACTGGACAATCAGAGAGGTCCCTGTGTACAGTTTTTTTTTTTTTTTTTTTTTCCCAGTAAAGGGTTTAAATTCTCAACCAAGACTTTACCAAAGGAAGTTTTCATTCCTGAACTTTTATAATAGTAAATAATGAAATGTGATGGAAATTACTAACATGAATCTAGATAATGTTGTTTAAAAAGCACTGGATATTGTGTCAGGAGACCTAGATGTAAGTCTTAGCTCTTCTGTGTTTAAGTATGTTATCTCGGTCTACTTACTGAACATCTCTGAACTTAAATTCTCTCAGTTGTAACATGGGGGCAGTGATACTTAGTCCATAAAACATGATAGGATAAAACACACAAGGTCTTGGTAAGCTCTGATGCCCTACACGGATGTAAATCAACACAGCTAGTATTTTGCACCTGATATATTCCAAGAAGATGCTTGGGGTACATACATAAGATGTTTTCGGAGACAGCAAAAGAGACACAGATGTATAGAACAGTCTTTTGGACTCTGTGGGAGAGGGAGAGGGTAGGATGATTTTGGAAAATGGCATTGAAACATGTATAATATCATATATGAAATGAATCGCCAGTCCAGGTTCGATGCATGATATTGGATGCTTGGGGCTGGTGCAATGAAACATCCCCCAGAGGGATGGTACGGGGAGAGGGGAGGGAGAAGGGTTCAGGACGGGGAACATGTGTATACCTGTGGCAGATCCATGTTGATGTATGGTAAAAACAACACAATATTGTAAAGTAATTAACCTTCAATTAAAATAAATAAATTTATCTTAAAAAAATGTTTTCCCTTACTCTAAGGGGTTCATTATCTTCCAGAAAAAAAGCAACGTATGTTTCAGTTATCAGTATGGAAGTGTGATAAAACAAAATACTGCCAACAAAATACTGTGTGGTATTCTGTTACTCTGTGGTAACACAGAGGATAGAATTAATTATGTTTGGAATAGAGAAAGCTTGTAAGGGAAGGTGGCATTTGAGCTGAATCTTGAAGCATCGTAGTATTTTTCCTGGAGAAAATGTGGTGCAAAACTTTAGAGTGAAATAACTAAGATAAAAACAAATTGTGAAGATTCATTGACTTTTATGAAGTACAGGAAATGAGAAATAATCTACTCTGGGCAGTTGACAATATGTAAGGGTTTGGGCTTTGACAAGAAATGATTCTGTCAGGGGCAATGTTTAATGTCTAGCTGAGGGTGTAAATTTGATCCTCTTGGCAGTGGGTAGGGGCCTTACTGAAGTTTAAGACAGGTCATTGGGTTGATAACAGCCATATTTTATAAAGAAAAGTGAGGATGTGAAAGATGGTCTGATATATTTGCTGTAGAAAGTAAGGAGCAAATAGGAGCAAGGAAACTTGTTAGAAGAAAGGTAGAGGCAGATGAGTGCATAAGGAAGTTGTGGGACATACGCGCAATGGAATATTACTCAGCTATAAAAAGGAATGCATTTGAGTCAGTTCTAGTGGGGTAGATGATCTAGAGCCTATTATACAGAGTGAAGTAAGTAGAAAGAGGAAGACAGATATCGTATATTAATGCATCTATATGGAATCTAGAAAGATACTGCTGACAATCCTACGTGCAGGCCAGCAAAGGAGACACAGATATAAAGAACAGATTTTTGGACACAGTGGAAGAAGGAGAGGGTGGGATGATTTGACAGAATAACATTGAAACATACATATATATATATATGTAAAACAGCCTGTTGGAGTTTGATATATGACACAAGGAACCCAAAGCTGGTGACAACCCGGAGGGATGGGGTGGGGAGGAAGGTGTAAGGGGGGTTCGGGAGGAAGGATTCACATGTATGCCTATGGCCAATCCATATTGGTGTATGGCAGAGGCCATCACAATACTGTAAAGTAATTATCCTCCAATTTAAATTAAACAAAAGACTAGAAGGATATGTGCTTGCATCTACACAGTGTCAGCAGTTGTATAAAAGAGGAGTTCTATTTAAAAGAGCAGTCAGTAACTGGATGGCCTTGGGTGGAGATTGGGAGATACAGAAGAAAAGGAAGAGTCCAAGATGATGTCTCCATGGCTGCCTACTGAGTGGTGTGAGAAACTGGTACAGATAAACCAAAGATGAAACAGGATGAAAAGTACATT
The DNA here is from genome assembly GCF_014754425.2 of Oryx dammah. Taxonomy (NCBI): domain Eukaryota; kingdom Metazoa; phylum Chordata; class Mammalia; order Artiodactyla; family Bovidae; genus Oryx; species Oryx dammah. The sequence goes on from NW_024070196.1 coordinate 1,562,835, forward strand.
TGTATTTTTTGTAAAGCAAAGCAAGTTTGAATCTCTCTGAGTTGCACAGAATATTGGATGTTATGCAAGTCTTGGCATGGTTTGGTTATTCAGGAGTAGACTGGGCTTTTGTAATCTATATTAACTTTGAAATCAACTCATCATGTCCCACTGTATAGATTTAAGTTAGAATTGCATTGAATCTATGGGTTACTTTACAGAGAATTATTTTATGATATTGAGTCTTCTAATCCATGAACATGGTATGTATCTGAATTTGGGGGCCTTCTTTAAAACTGTTTTAATATTTTTTATCTCTAAAGATTTTTCTGCATGTTTTGACAGATTTACTTGTATACATTTTCTATTTCTAATGATATTTTGATGTACCATTTTATAAAATTTCTCTTTTAAGTCATTTGATGTTGTTGTGTAGAAATGTATTTGATCTTTGATGCAGTTAATTTTTATCCAAAACCTTTTCCAATATCTCATTAATTGTAATAGTTTATTGTATATTTTTCAAGTAATCAAACAATCTGCAATAAAAATATAGTTTTGTTTCTTCATGTATAATTCCTATGCTTTTAGTTTTATCTTGTCTTATGTGCTGATATCTTCCAGTGGTTCATAGAAGTGATAACTGAGGACTGGCTTACTCTGTTCTCAGTTTTCAAGAGAATGTTTTCAATTATTTATCAATTATGCTACAGCTGCTACTGCTGCTAAGTCGCTTCAGTCGTGTCCCACCTTGTGCAACCCCATAGACGGCAGCTCACCAGGCTCCCCCATCAATGTGATTCTCCAGGCAAGAACACTGGAGTGGGTTGCCATTACCTTCTCCAATGCTTGAAAGTAAAAAGTGAAAGTGAAGTCGTTCAGTTGTGTCCGACTCTTACCGACCCCATGGACTGCAGCCTATCAAGCTCCTTCGTCCATGGGATTTTCCAGGCAAGAGTACTAGAGAGGGGTGCCATTGCCTTCTCCTATCAATTATGCTACTTGGTGTCTATTTTACAGAATAGATGCTGTTTAATCAGATTAAGGAATTCTGCCTTTCCTGAGATGATATAATTATCTTTATTTCACCTTTTCAGTTCAGTACAATTCAGTTCAGTTCAGTCGCTCAGTTGTGTCCGACTCTTGTGACCCCATGAACTGCAGCACACCAGGCCTCTCTGTCCATCACCAACTGCCAGAGTCCACCCAAACCTATGTCCATGAGGTCAGTGATGACATCCAACCATCTCATCCTCTGTCGTCCCCTTCTCCTCCTGCCCTCAATCTTTCCCAGAATCAGGGTCTTTTCAAATGAGTCAGCTCTTCGCATCAGGTGGCCAAAGTACTGGAGTTTCAGCTTCAGCATCAGTCCTTACAATGAATATTCAGGACTGATCTAATTTAGGATAGACTGGTTGGATCTCCTTGCAGTCCAAGGGACTCTCAAGAATCTTTTCCAACACCACAGTTCAAAAGCATCAGTTCTTTGGTGCTCAGCTTTCTTTATAGTCCAACTTTCACATCCATACATGACCACTGGAAAAACTGTAGCCTTGACTAGACGGACCTTTGTTGACAAAGTAATGTCTCTGCTTTTCAATATGCTGTCTAGGTTGGTCATAACTTTCCTCCCAAGGAGTAAGCGTCTTAATTTCATGGCTGCAGTCACCATCTGCAGTGATTTTGGAGCTCAGAAAAATAAAGCCAGCCATGGTTTCCTCTGTTTCCCCATCAATTTGCCATGAAGTGATGCAACTGGATGCCATGATCTTAGTTTTCTGAATGGTGAGTTTAACCCAACTTTTTCACTCTCCTCTTTCACTTTCATCAAGAGGCTCTTTAGTTTCTCTTCACTTTCTGCCATAAGGGTGGTGTCATTTGCATATCTGAGGTTATTGCTATTTCTTTTAGCGATCTTGATTCCAGCTTGTGCTTCTTCCAGCCCAGCGTTTCTCATGATGTACTCTGCATATAACTTAAATAAGCAGGGTGATAATATACAGCCTTGACGTTCTCCTTTTCCCATTTGGAACCAGTCTGTTGTTCCATGTCCAGTTCTAAATGTTGCTTCCTGAACTGCATACAGGTTTCTCAGGAGGCAGGTCAGGTGTTCTGGTATTCCCATCTCAGAATTTCCCACAGTTTGTTGTGATCCACACAGTCAAAGGCTTTGGCATAGTCAATAAAGCAGAAATAGATGTTTTTTCCTGGAACTTTTTTGCTTTTTCAATGATCCAGAGGATGTTGGCAATTTTATTTCTGGTTCCTGTGCCTTTTCTAAAACCAGCTTGAACATCAGGAGGTTCTCGGTTCATGTATTGCTGAAGCCTGGCTTAGGGAATTTTGAGCATTACTTTACTAGCATGTGAGATGAGTGCAGTGTCAGAAACAGTGTCAGACTATTTTGGGGGGCTCCAAAATCACTGCAGATGGTGACTGCAGCCATGAAATTAAAAGACGCTTACTCCTTGGAAGAAAAGTTACGACCAACCTAGATGGCACATTAAAAAGCAGAGACATTACTTGGCTAACAAGGGTCCATCTAGTGAAGACTATGGTTTTTCCAGTAGTCATGTATGGATGTGAGAGTTGAACTGTGAAGAAGGCTGAGCACTGAAGAATTGATGCTTTTGAACTGTGGTGTTGGAGAAGACTCTTGAGAGTCCCTTGGACTGCAAGGAGATCCAACCAGTCCATTCTGAAGGAGATCAACCCTGGGATTTCTTTGGAAGGAATGATGCTAAAGCTGAAACAGCCAATACTTTGGCCACCTCATGCGAAGAGTTGACTCATTGGAAAAGGCTTTGATGCTGGGAGGGATTGGGAGCAGGAGAAGAAGGGGATGACAGAGGATGAGATGGCTGGATGGCATCACGGACTCGATGAACGCGAGTCTGAGTGAACTCCGGGATTTGGTGATGAACAGGGAGGCCTGGCGTGCTGTGATTCATGGGGTCTCAAAGAGTCGGACATGACTGAGTGACTGAACTTAACTGAACTAGATGAGTGCAATTGAGCATTCTTTGGCATTGTGCTTCTTTGGGATTGGAAAGAAAACTGACCGTTTTCAGTCCTGTGGCCACTGCTGACTTTTCCAAATTTGCTGGCGTATTGAGTGCAGCACTTTCACAGCATCATCTTTCATGATTTGAAATAGCTCAACTGGAATTCCATCACCTCCCCTAGCTTTGTTTGTAGTGATGCTTCCTAAGACCCATTTGACTTCATATTCCGGGATGTTGGCTCTAGGTGAATGATCACACCATCGTGATTATCCGGGTCATGAAGATCTTTTTTGCACAGTTCTTCTGTGTATTCTTGCCACGTCCTCTTAATATCTTCTGCTTCTATTAGGTCCCTACATTAGAATAACTGGTCTCTTAATATTAACTGGCTTTGTATTTTGGGGATGAACCCAATTTGAACACAATCTATTATTATTCTTACACCCTTATATTCAGTTTATCGATAAGTAGTTAGAAATTTTTGTTTTTATGTTCAATAGTTAAGGTGGCCTGAATTTTTTTTTTTTTTTTTGTAGAAGATTGGCATTATTTGTTCCTTTAATGAATCAAAAGATTTTTTCTTTGTTTCTGTTGAGTGTCTGGGAGTAGTAACAGTTCTGAACAAGTTTAAACTAAATTTTCTGCTTAAGTTTATTGGACCACATGGTAATATAAATTTATAATGCAGAGGTACTTTAGAGAAAATTTTTGCTTATGAGACTTCAGAGGATATTAATTTTTTTCCCTTCTACTTAGGTTCAAGCTTTCTAAAAATCAGTTTTTGTGAAATTACCTATGGTGGTATGAATCCCAAATTTGGGAATCTCAGATTTTTGAGGGGGTATTCTATTGTACTTTCCAGTTTGCCTGAAAATTGGATTGTGTCTTCTGTTCTCTGCGCCTTGCTTGACAACAAACTTCAGTAGCCAGGTCCACCAAGCTTGGCACATACCCTAAGTTGAAGACAGATTTATTTAGACTCCTGCTTATCTGTCTAGATTCCCGCCTTTGCTCGGCCGTGAAAATGCTTTACTCATGCTTTCACAGGTTTAGGGAGATTTTGAATAGCATTTTATCTAGAATTTTTAGTTATGTAGGAAGCTCAGTAATACAGTACCTCGTCTGTCATTTTGGCAGAACAAGCAGCCTTTAAATGTTAAAAAGAAGTATAAAGTGTTAAGTGTCATCAAGACCTTTCCTTCTAGATCTTAAAAATTATGATTAAATGACTTTATTTAAAATATTTATCATTGTGTATTAAGTATAAACATAGGTCTTATATAAGAATATATGATATGCCTAATTTTGGTAGTTTCATAGTGATTGAGCCACAATTTGTTTTAGCTGACTTTTCAGGATAGCTATGCACAAGAACTCCAGAAGCTCCATGAATTTTGTGTGAAAACTTTATTGTAAATGGAACCATTTTTATACTCTTCACTTGAAAGCATTCAACTCAGATTTCATAGGGAGAAGAACATTCATGTGTAACTCAAACTAGCTGTTATGATTTGTAAGGGAAAAATACACTGCTTCAATGAAGCAGAATACAAGTACCTGTACCGACCTGTTGCCTTTAGACAAATTTGATTACTCTAACCTTGTATAAAGAGCTAGGATTATGTTTTTCTTAAACTTTCCAAGAAGGTAGACTGCGAATATGTTTCTACATCTTTTGACATTTAATGCATACATTTTATTAATTTTGAAACAATAGAGAAACAACCCACCATCATTCAATATCTTCAATTTTTTAAATTAAGTTTTTCTCTTTTCCTTTTTTATTTAAAATAAGCATAATTTATTTAACCTCTTCTTACATGAGTATTCAAACTTTTAATAATACCACTTTAACTTCAATTAACATTTACATTCAGTCAAAAGTTTCTATATTACCTTTTAGCAATAGGACCTCAAAGGAAATCTTATTCTTTAAGTTATAGAAATATAACTCTGAATGTGCTTTTAGAAGCTATAATCCCAAATTCCTAATATTTGAGGCGCTATAAGGATATTTTGAAGTCCTAAACAATCCCAATTATCATACTCAACTTATTTCGGAGCAGATTATGCAAAGAGATGGAATTAGTGGTGGTGACTTGTGTATATGAATAGAGGTGGATTAGAAAGGTCACTACCATACAGTGTGTTATTCACTGATTCATTATTGTTTCCTGAAAATATGCCCTAATGACTTTTTGAATTAAGCGTTGCTCTCTCTATGCCTCTTTTAAAACAAAAATACTCTTTGCTGGGTAAATATTAAGTCATTGACATGAAAATTATTAACGTGAGTGATCAGGCCTGTTTCATAAACATACTAGGAACATAGAAAGTAAGAAGAAGGAGAAAGGAACTCTGAGGACAACCCTAGCCTATTTCATCAGCTGTGGCTGACTCCTAGTCTGGGACTCCAGTGACTCTCTTGCTGTTGAAATTTTTGCTTTCCTTATGTTGGTGTCTCTGCATTATGTTCAGTCATTCTTAGTCAGCCTTGATCTGGGCTGTGGTTGTAGAGACTTTTCTTTGCTAAAAGAAAAATTTCTACCTCAATTTAGATTACATCTTTAAAACAGTAGCCATTTCCTTCAATTTCATTCCATGGGGCGGAGTCAGCATCCTTGGAAATAACTTATTTTAATTACAGGTAGAGAGGGATTAGAAAATTGGCAGAGAAAAAGAGGCTGAATAACTTAGTTTGCATGGGATACCAATCACCACCTATGTAGGCCACAGGCGTCTTCTCGTTCTCCCAAAGGAGAGGAGGCACTGACCCCCTCCTGCCCTGCCCCGGTCCGATCTTAGAAGCCCAGGCAAAATTAGCAGGCTTGGTAGTACCGATGCACCAGATGGGAATTCAGCCAGAAAAACGGGAAGCAAGAAAGAAGCGACATAGGGGAATCAGTCTTTCCGGAAACTGATCCCCATTTCTTTATTTTTAAGTTTGCTTATATATGTTTTGTTACACATAGGGATGAATACAGAGTCACACGGGGGTCAGCAGTCCTGACCTTTATCAAAATCAGGTGCTTTACATAAAAAAAAAAATCTTAGGGGTTTTACATCATCTTCTGGCCATGAGGCCTGCTGACATTTTATGACCCTTTCTTTCTGATAACTAAAAAACTTATTTTTTCCAAGGGTGTTTTTTCTTAAACCAGGCACCACCCTCCAAATAAAGTTGCATTCCTATAGGGTGAGGGTGTAATGAGTTACAATCAAGAAAGGAATTTATTTAACCCAAGGTTAACATGATTAATCTTAAAGGTTATTTCTCCTATGTGTTAGTTATATTCATTATAAGGGCAGGGAATATGGAGATTTAGCAGCAAACATCAGCCCAACAAATGAAAATCCTTTCACCAATGTTCCCCTTAAGATCTATTTAGTCTTAAGATAGTGATAAAGTTACATTTTTACATAGCAAGGACACAGTGATTTATAACAAAGTACCGTGATCTATTACAAAAGAGAAAATCCATTAACTCAAAAAGTCTAGTATTGTTAACCTTTAAAACTACTATATTTCCTTTTCTATATTCCAAATACATTGATTAATATATTCCCAGGTGCCTAAGGATATGGAGGCCTGGCGGCAATCATTGACTCAACAATGAGAAAAGCCCTGTGCTAATTAAGACTCTCAAAATACTCCAAAACTCTCTGTGCTGTTTATGGTTGAGAGGTAGTAAACAATCATGTGCTAGTGGCAGGAGTGTGGATAATCCTGTCACACAAGCTAGTTTGCCAGCAGAAAGGTTTGACCTGAGACACCCTTGTCACACCCAGGGCAGGGAATTAGCAGCAATTATTGGTACAACAAATGAAAAACCCTTCACCAATATAATTTCTAACCAACCCACTATACTAATAATTTCCAACTCCCCAAAAGAATTTGTCTTTAGTAAGTCTAAAACATCTCGTGCCTCTCAGGTTGGGAGGCTGTAAACAATCACATGTGGCCGGACGAACCTATACAGGTGGGCTAGATAACCTTCAGAAGAGTTCGTAAGTTGAAACACTCTTGTCATGCCCAGGAATTTGTATTCACTTGGAGCTGCAAGTTAGCTCCTTCTCCGAGAGAAATGGTGATGGGGGAGAGCCCCCCGTAAAGTCAGAGGTGTAGGTGAGAGCATAAAACAGACTCTGGTTTTGGGGTTAGATGCTCGGGAACAGGGGATTCCCTGAGGCTTGATCAGACCTTTGCGTATGCCAAGCCTCCTTCCTCATGACCTTTGCCATGGGCGGAGTTCCTCATGCTGGCCCCTGGCACTTCTCCATCTTCAACTACAAAGAATATATTCATTTTGATTATATATGTAGAAGCATCTCTTTATGTTGTCAGAAAATGGTGTTTACTATGAACACTGTTCTCTTGACAAAACTGTTAGCCTTTGCCCTGCTTCATTTTGTACTCCAAGGCCAAACTTGTCTGTAACTCCAGGTATCTCTTGACTTCCTACTTTTTTATTCCAATCAACCATGATGAAGAGGACATCTTTTTTGTTGTTAGTTCTAGAAGGTCTTGTTGCTTTATTTAATGTATAAGTGGAGTACATCACCTGTAATGCTGGGATGAATGAATCATAAGCTGGAATCAAGAGTTGCTGGAAGAAATATCAACAACCTCAGATATGCAGATGATACCACTCTAATGGCAGAAAGTGAAGAGGAACTAAAGAGCCTCTTCAAGAAAGTGAAAGAGGAGAGTGAAAAAGTTGGCTTTAAGCTCAACATTCAGAAAACTAAGATCATGGCATCCAGTCCCAACACTTCATGTCAAATAGACGGGGAAACCATGGAAACCGTGGCTGACTTTATTTTTCTGGGCTCCAAAATCACTGCAGATGGTGACTGCAGCCATGAAATTAAAAGACGCTTACTCCTTGGGAGGAAAGTTATGACCAACCTAGACAGCATATTAAAAAGCAGAGACATTACTTTGACAACAAAGGTCCATCTAGTCAAGGCTATTGTTTTTCCAGTGGTCATGTATGGATGTGAGAATTGGACTGTGAAGAAACCTGAGAGCCAAAAAATTGATGCTTTTGAACTATGGTGTTGGAGAAGACTCTTGAGAGTCCCTTGGACTGCAAGGAGATCCAACCAGCCCATCCTAAAGGAGATCAGTCCTCAATATTCATTGTAAGGACTGATGCTGAAGCTGAAATTCCAATATTTTGGCCACCTGATGTGAAGAGGTGGCCAAAGTGAAATGATGGGACCAGATGCCATGATCTTAGTTTTCTGAATGTTGAGCTTAAAGCCAACTTTTTTCACTCTCCTCTTTCACTTTCCTCAAGAGGCTCTTTAGTTCCTCTTCACTTTCTGCCATTAGAATGGTATCATCTGCATATCTGAGGTTGTTGATATTTCTTCCAGGAACTCTTGTTTCCAGCTTGTGGTTTATTCATCCCAGCATTTCATGTGAGGACTCCGGCATTTGGCATGCTGCGGTTCACGGGGTCACAAAAAGTCGGACATGAGTGAGCGACTGAACTAAAATGAAGTGAAAGCAGTGACAGATTTTATTTTCTTGTCTCCAAAATCACTTGGATAGTGACTGCAGCCATGAAATTAAATGACACTTCCTTCTTTGAAGGAAAGCTATGGAAAATCTAGACAGTGTAATAAAAAGCAGAGACATCACTTTACTGACACAAGTCTGTATAGTTAAAGCTATGATTTTCCAGTAGTCATGTATGGATATGAGAGTTGGGCCATAAAAAAAGGCTAAGCATCATAGAATTGATGCTTTCGAATTGTGCTGAAGAAGACTCTTGACAGTCCCTTGTTCTGCAAGATCAAACCAGTCAATCTTAAAGGAAATCAACACTGAATATTCATTGGAATGACTGATACTGAAGCTAAAGCTTCAATACTTTCGCCACCTGATTCAAAGAATCTACTTACGGGAAAATATCCTGATGCTGGGAAAGACTGAAGGCAAAAGAGAAGAGGGTGGCCAACGATGAGACTGTAAGATATCATCAGCAACTTAATAGACATGAATTTGTGCAAACTCGAGGAGACAGTGAAGGTAGGAAGCCTGGTGCATTGTAGTCCACAGGGTCTCAAAGAGCTGGACATGACATATGACTGAACATACACAGAAATCACTTCATTAGACTTAGATTACAGATTTCAGTGAAATGATAATTTTTAAACTGTTTTTTAGTAAGGTTTTCTAAATGAGTCTTCACTACTTAACGAAAATTTGATCCAAATGATCATATTTCTTGATATGAGACTGAATAAAATCTTAATAAATTCAAGCAATGTGAACTTCTGATTCTAGCCAGAAGCAGAGTAACAGGAGCTAGATTATTATTGCACCTAAGTTTATACAAAATATAAGGAATAATAGTTCCCAAGACATTGGGCATCAGGCAAGAAAGGTCATTGTCCTTTGAGAAATAGGAGATAATGGAGTGAGCTGTATGACTGCTCCACTTTAATATTTATACAGTGGGATTGGAGAATCTGGGCAGAGACCAGAAGTGTCCCTGTTGAGGAGAATGAGATGGGGGTCTAGAATTCAACACAGCCAGATTTTATGGGGCAAAGTACCATAAAGGAGAGAGCTGCTCAGAGAAAGAACTTTGGAAACCTGCTGTGAATTCCCAAAAGTGTCCAACACATATCCTCAGCAGACTAGTGATCAGTGTATAAATTTAAGAAGACTTTCCTTTTCAGCAGTTGAGGAAATTAATTGGCAAGTTTGGGAAGATCGCTCAGTCATTTCCAACTCTTTGAAAACTCATGGACTGTAATCCATGGAATTCTCCAGATCAGAATACTGGACTGGGTAGCCTTTCTCTTCTCCAGGACATCTTCCCAACCCAGGGATCCAAAGCAGGTCTTCCACATTGCAGAAGAGAAGCTAAAGGTAAAGGAGAAAAGGAAAGATATACCCATTTGAATGCAGAGTTCCAAAGAAGAGCAAGGAGAGTAAAGAAAGTCTTCCTCAGTTATCAGTGCAAAGTAAAGGAGGAAAACAATAAAATGGGAAAGACTAGAGATCTCTTCAAGAAAATTAGAGATACCAAAGGAACATTTCATGCAAAGATGGGCACAAAAAGGGACAGAAATGGTATGGACCTAACACAAGCAGAAGATATTAAGAAGAGTTGGTAACAATACACAGAAGACCTGTACAAAAAAGATTTTCATAACCCAGGTAGCCACAATGGTGTGATCACTCACCTAGAGCCAGACATCCTGGAATGTGAAGTCAAGTGGGTCTTGGGAAGCATCACTATGAACAAAGCTAGTGGAGATGATGGAATTTCAGTTGAGCTATTTCAAATCCTGGAAGATGATGCTGTGAAAGTGCTTCAGTCAGTAGGCCAGCAAATTTGGAAAACTCAGCAGTGACCAAAGGACTGGAAAAAGTCAGTTTTCACTCCAATCCCAAAGAAGGGCAATGCCAAAAAATGTTCAAACTACTGCACAGTTGCACTCATCTCACACGCTAGCAAAGTAATGCTCAAAATTCTCCAAGGCAGGCTTCAACAGTACGTGAACTGTGAACTTCCAGATGTTCAAGCTGGATTTAGAAAAGGCAGAGGAAGCAGAGATCAAATTGCAGACATCCACTGGATTATCGAAAAAGCAAGAGTTCCAGAGAAGCATCTACTTCTGCTTTATTGATTATGCCAAAGCCTTTGACTGTATAGATCACAACAAACTATGGACAATTCTTCAAGAGATGAGAATACCAGACCACCTTACCTGCCTCCTGAGGAATCTGTATGGAGATCAAGAAACAATAGTTAGAACCAGACATGGAACAACAGATTGGTTACAGATTGGAAAAGGAGTACATCAAGGCTGTATATTAGCATTCATGTCATTCATGCTTATTTAACTTCTATGCAGAGTACATCATGTGAAATGCCGGGCTCAATGAAGCACAAGGTGGAATCAAGACTGCAGGGAGAAATAGCAATAACCTCAGATATGCAGATGATATCAACTTTATGGCAGAAAATGAAGAGGAACTAAAGAGCCTCTTGATAAAAGTGAAAGAGGAAAGCGAAAAAGTGTGCTTAAAACAACATTCAGAAAACTAAGATCATGGCATCAGTCCCATCACTCATGGCAAATAGATGGGGAAACATTGGAAACAGTGACACGCTTTATTTTGGGGGGCTCCAAAATCACTGCAGACGGTGACTGCAGCCATGAAATGAAGACACTTGCTCCTTGGAAGAAAAGTTATGACCAACTTAGATAGCACGTTGTAAAGCAGAGACATTACTTTGCCAACAAAAGTCTGTCTAGTCAAAGCTAGATTTTCCAGTAGTCATGTTTGGATCTGAGTGTTGGACTATAAAGAAAGCTGAACACCAAAGAATTGATGCTTTTGAACTGTGGTATTTGAGAAGACTCTTGAGAGTCCTTTGGAATGCAAAGAGTTCAAACCAGTCAATCCTAAAGGAGATCAGTCCTGAATATTCATTGGAAGGACGGATGTTGAAGCTGAAACGCCAATACTTTGGCCACCTGATACGAAGAACTTACTCATTGGAAAAGATCCTGATGCTGGGAAAGACTGAAGGCAGGAGGAGAAGGGGATGGCAGAGGATGAGATGGTTGGATGGCATCACTAACTCTATGGACAGGAGTTTGAGCAAGTTCCATGAGCTGGTGATGGACAGAGATGCCTTTGTGCTGCAATCCGTGGTGTCACAAAGAGTCGGAGATGACTGAGTCACTGAACTCAATGGAACTGGGTTCAGGAAATAAAACTAACCAAAAGGATAACAGGGAAAGGGCCTTGGAACTCACACAAAGTTGGTAAGATTGCTCTGTTCTCACACACCAGAATGGAAAAGCCTCATAATTTGCTGGGCATCAGGAATTTAGGAGAGTTTTTCCACAGTATTCGGAATAGCTCAAGCCTAAACACTGCTCTAGTCCTACCTAACACAGCTTGAAAAAAGATCAGAAAGGATCTAAGTAATTTAACTTCTTCCAAGAATAAAACTCAAGAGCATTTATAGGGATATAAAGATATCCAGCACCAACAATTTAACATTCAATCAGCAATGCCTCTGGCACCAAATCAGTGTTTTAGCATTGTTTTGAGAGGTAAAAAAATTGGAAACAATGGAATACATACATTAGGAAAATGGCTGACTAGAATATGTTATATCCTTCAGTTCAGTTCAGTTCACTTGCTTAGTCATGTCTGACTCTTTGCAACCCCATGAATTGCTGCACGCCAGGCCTCCCTGTCCATCACCAACTCCCGGAGTTCACTCAGACTCACGTCCATCGAGTCAGTGATGACATCCAGCCATCTCATCCTCGGTCGTCCTCTTTTCCTCCTGCCCCCAATCCCTCCCAGCATCAGTCTTTTCCAATGAGTCAACTCTTCACAGGAGGTGGTCAGAGTACTGGAGTTTCAGCTTTAGCATCATTCCTTCCAAAGAACACCCAGGGCTGATCTCCTTTAGAATGGACTGGTTGGATCTCCTTGCAGTCCAAGGGACTCTCAAGAGTCTTCTCCAACACCAGAGTTCAAAAGCATCAATTCTTCAGTGCTCAGCTTTCTTAGGAAAAAATAAAATGAAGATATTGGAAAGAATTAGTTAAGCATATATGTATTCATCTAGAGAGATATTCATGATTTAAGGAATGAAAAATAAAAGCAAGTTTCAGAGAAACCACAAAGTAAAAGTGTTACTTGCTCAGTTTTGTCCAACTCTTTGTGACGCCATAGAATGTAGCATGCCAGGATCTTCTGTCCATGGAATTCTCCAGGCTAGAACCCCACTTCCAAGGATTCTTCCTAACTCAGGGATGAAACCTAGGTCTCCCGCATTGCAAACAAATTCTTTACTGTCTGAGCCACCAGACAAAATAAAAATGATGTATTTTGTCTATATATTGTTTACTTATGAAAAATTGAGAAAAATAGAAAAAGAAATGGAGGAATATATAGCAGATTGTTAATATTTGTTGCCTGCGGAAATTTAATTGGAGTAGGTTGTACAGATGATATGTGTTTTTCTTTCATATAATTGAATTGTTTTAATTGTAAAATAAGCATAATTTACCTTGTAGTTTCTCAAGTCTTAAAATATTTAATAGAAAAAATTAATGACAAAGACTATAGAGGGATATCAAATATTTTTATAATACAAAATGACAGTAGGAAAATATTAGTTTGACTATATGTTTTGAGAACAACTGTAAAAATGAGATATTCATGTGAATAAAGACTAGTAAGAACTTCAGAGACTCTTAAAAAATGCTAAATTTATGTATACTTCCCCTCTTTGTTATGTCTGAATGTTTGTAGACAATAATAATAATAGTTCTCTTATGTAAAGCATATAAAATATAGATTGATGAAGACAAAGTGTAGATGAGAAAATGTAAAAATGAAAGATATGAACATGGAGGGTTTATAAATTACTTTGCTTTTTCACTTTTCCCAAACGTTATGTAATATTGTACTGCCTTATTAAAAAAAAGTAAATAAAAATCCAACTTGGATTGCAAAGGACTACAAAAATATAATTCATGATGGGAAAGAAAGTCAATCAAAACTGCCTCAGAAATTATATAGATGATGGAACTAGTAGAAAAAATACAATGAAATAATTATTATAATGTTACCTCCTATGTTCAAAAACTAGAAAAAAAATTAAAGTGTAGTCTGTGGACATGAAGGAAATATAAAAGATACAAATCAAGCTTTTAGACATCACATATAGCGTGCTGCAATTGCGATTCATGGGGTTGCAAGGAGTCGGACACGACTGAACGACTGAACTGAACTGATTCAATATATGAAATTTAAAGTATACTGAATGGTATTGACAACAGATTATACATTGCAGGAGAAAGATTAGTTAACTTGAACACAGTTGAAGAAAATGTGGAAAACGGAACACAAAGGAAAAAAATTTAAAGCACAATAAAATATCAGTGAGCTGTGGAACCACTTTAAGTGACTTAATGTGCAAATATGAAGTTGCTGAAGTAGAGGAGATAAATGAGGATGGGGTGAGGGAGAACAAAGTGTAGAAAACTATTGGAAGAAATACCAGCTGAAAAAGTCTAAATCTGATTAAAACAGTAAATGTGTAAATGCAATAATTTCCATAAATCCCAAGTATAAGAAGTGTGAAGAAATTTGTACTATGTCATACAATACTTCTTAAATCGAGTGGTAGAGAGAAAATATGAAAGAAGCTAGAGGTAAAAAACACATGATAGAGGAACATAGAAAAGAATCACAGTTGATCCTTGAACAACTTGAGGGTGGGGTGCTGACCCCAAATAGTTGAACATCTGAGTATTCTATCTCTGCCCCCAAAACAAAGGAATTGTTTGACAAATAAATCACCCAAGGGAAGAAAGCTGAATCTTTGGATAGAATCAGGACTCAGATCCTAGTTTTTTTGGATTCCATATATTGAACAGAAACTTTCCCCCACACTTAAAGATCTGTAAAATGAAAATACAGGTACAGAGTTTATTGAAAAAAAATTTATGTTTGAGTGGAAACTGACAGTTCAAACCTGTGTTGTTCAAGGGTCAACTGCATATATATATATATATGAGGAGCAAAGATAAGAATGATAGCAGACCTCTCATTTTAAGCTACATAAACTACTAGACAGTAGAAAAACATCTTCAAAATACTGAAAAGAAACCAGTGTAATTAGTATTGAATTCTTTACCTAGTAAAAATATCTGTCAAGAAATGAAGGTGAAATGCCTTTTCAAACCTACAAAAGCTGAAAGAATTCATTCTTATCCAACTGACCCGACAAGAAATGTTAAAAGAAGTCCTTCATATACAGTGGAATGTTAGCCATAAAAAGGAGTGAAAGCTTGCCATTTGTGGCAAGGATGAACCTTGAAGGCATTATGCTAAGTGAAGTGTCAGACAGTGACAGACAAATAATGTATGTTTTCACTTATATGTGGAATCTAAAAAACAAAACAAGGAGCAAACAGTAAAATAGAAGTATGCTTATAGATACTTCTATAAGTAGGGAAGTAGGTGTGAGGGGAGGAACCAAATAGGTTAGGGAGATTAAGAGGTACACATTTCTATTCACAAAATAAATGATTCATGGATATGAAATGTACAGTGTGAGATCTATATTCAATACTACATAATAACTTTGTATACTGATAGCTTGTAACCAGACTTATTGTAGTGATTAATTTTAAACATATAGCAATCATTGTGTTGTACACCAGGAATGAAAATATTATAGGTAAGTTATACCTTATACTTCAAAAACAAACAAATGTATAGTTAGTGAATTTGGGATGAACATGTACATACTGCTGAATTTAGAATGGATAGCCAACAAAAACCTACTGTATAGCTAAGGAACTCTGCTCTATATTATGTTGCAGCCTGGATGGGAGTGGGATTGGGGAAAATTGATACATATATACATATGGCTGAGTATGTTTGCTGTACACCTGAAAGTATCACAACATTGTTAATCAGCTATACCCCCAATACAAAATAAAATGTTACAAAACAATAACAACAAAAACAGCCATAAAAAAAAAAAAGCCTCATAGAAAAAGAGCAGATTTGTGGTTATCAGAGGCAAAGTATAAGGGGAGGGGTAGTAGGATGAAGGCAGTCAAAGGTACATTTAATTCTAAAAAATATTTAAGGAAAGAAAGTCCACAAATTTTACACAAAATTTCGAAGGAATTGAAGAAAAATTATATGATCATTTCAATAGGTGAAAAAAATCATCATGGCAAAAACTTAGCAAACTTAATTTTCCTAAAAACATCAAATTATGTAGATACAATTTGATATATATTACCTACAAAAAAATCTATGGCTTTCTAAGTGGCACAATGGTGAAGAATCTGCCCGCCAATACAGGAGACACAAGAGACATGGGTTCCATCCCTGAGTCAGGAAGATCCCCTGGAGTAGGAAGTGGCAACCTGCTCCAGTATCCTTGCCTGGAAAACTCCATGGACAGAGGAGTCTTGTGGTCTATAGCCTTTGGGGTTGCAAAGAGTCAGACATGACTGAGAGACGGAGCGCACACACACACACACACATACACGCACACACACACAACATCTATAGCAAATATCATACCCAATAGGGAAATGTTGAATGCTTCTCCTCTAGCATTGGGAATGAGGCAAGGATACCCACTATAATCACTTCTATTCAAATTGTACTGGAGGTCTTGGCTAGTACACCAGAGCAAGGGGAATAAATAAAAGACACAAGTTATTAAAAGGGAAGATATAAACATACAATGCCATTAGTAACTAAGAAAATGTAAAATAAAACCGCACTCACTAGAATGACTAAAAAGAAAAAAAAAAAAACAATCCTAGGAGAATATGGAGCAACTGAAATTCTCATACAGTGGGAACTGATTATCCACTCTGGGGTTAATTGTGATTAACTGATTTCACTTTGAAAAACCACTAGACCATTCAGGTATGACCTAAATCAAATCCCTTACAATTATATAGCAGAAGTGAGAAATAGATTTAAAGGACTAGATCTGATAGACAGAGTGCCTGATGAACTATGGACTGAGGTTTGTGACATTGTATAGGACACAAGGATCAGGACCATCACCAAGAAAAAGAAATGAAAAAAGGCAAAATTGCTGTTGGAGGAGGCCTTACAAATAGCTGTGAAAAGAAGAGAAGTGAAAAGCAAAGGAGAAAAGGAAAGATATACCCATTTGAATGCAGCGTTCCAAAGAATAGCAAGGAGAAATAAGAAAGCCTTCCTCAGTGATCAATGCAAAGAAATAGAGGAAAACAATAAAATGGGAAAGACTAGAGATCTCTTCAAGAAAATTAGAGATACCAAGGGAACTTTTCATGCAAAGATGGGCTCGATAAAGGACAGAAATGGTATGGACCTAACAGAAGCAGAAGATATTAAGAAGAGGTGGCAAGAATACACAGAAGAACTGTACAAAAAAGATCTTCACGACACAGATAATCATGATGGTGTAATCACTCACCTAGAGCCAGACATCCTGGAATGTGAAGTCAAGTGGGCCTTAGGAAGCATCGCTATGAACAAAGCTAGTGGAGGTGATGGAATTCCAATTGAGCTATTTCAAATCCTGAAAGATGATGCTGTGAAAATGTTGCACTCAATATGCAAGCAAATATGGAAAACTCAGCAGTGACCACAGAACTTGAAAAAGGTCAGTTTTCATTCCAATTCCAAAGAAGGGCAATGCCAAAGAATGCTCAAACTACCGCAACAATTGCACTCATTTCACACGCTAGCAAAGTGATGCTCAAAATTCTCCAAGCCAAGCTTCAGCAATAAGTGAACCATGAACTTCTAGATGTTCAAGCTGGTTTTAGAATAGGTAGAGGAACTAGAGATCAAATTGCCAAAATCATTGGATCATGGAAAAAGCAAGAGAGTTCCAGAAAAACATATATTTCTGCTTTATTGACTATGCCAAAGCCTTTGACTATGTAGATCACAATAAACTGGAAAATTCTGAAAGAGATGGGAATACCAGACTACCTGATCTGCCTCCTGAGAAATCTGTATGCAGGTCTGGAAGTCAACTGGTTCCAAACATGAAAAGGAGTATGTCAAAGCTGTATATTGTCACCCTGTTCATTTAACTTATATGCACAGTACATCATGAGAAACACTGGGCTGGATGGAGCACAAGCTGGAATCAAGATTGCCGGGAGAAATATCAATAACCTCAGATACGGAGATGATACCACACTTATGGCAGAAAGTGAAGAAGCACTAAAGAGCCTCTTGATGAAAGTGAAAGAGGAGAGTTAAAAAGTTGACTTAAAGCTCAACATTCAGAAAAATAAGATCATGGCATCTGGTCCCATCACCTCATGGCAAATAGATGGGGAAAAGTGAAACAGTGGCTGACTTTATTTTGGGGGGGCTCCAAAATCACTACAGATGGTGATTGCAGCCATGAAATTAAGATGCTTACTCCTTGGAAGGAAAGTTATGACCAACCTAGACAACATATTAAAAAGCAGAGACATTACTTTGCCAGCAAAGTAATTACTTAGTCAATGCTATGATTTTTCCAGTAATCATGTATGGATGTGAGAGTTGGACTATAAAGAAAGGTGAGTGCCGAAGAATTGCTATGTTTGAAGTGAGGTGTTGGGGAAGATTCTTGAGAATCCTTTGGACTGTAAGGAGATCCAACCAATTCATCCTAAAGGAGGTCAGTCCTGGCTGTTAATTCGAAGCACTGATGTTGAAGCTGAAACTCCAATACTTTTGCCACCTGATGTGAAGAACTGACTCATTTTAAAAGACCCTGATGCTGAGAAAGATTGAAGGCAGGAGGAGAAGGGGACGACAGAGGATGGAGGCATCACCAACTCAGTGGACATGAGTTTGAGCAAGCTCTGGGAGTTGATGATGGCCAGGAAGGCCTGGTGTGCTGCAGTCCATGGGGTCACAAAGAGTTGGACATGACTGAGTGACTAAACTGAACTGAACTGAACTGGAACCTGCTTAACAATATCTTAAGGGTGACCCATAGACATATCCCACAACTCAGAAATACTACTCCTAGGTATATGCCCAAAAGAAATGCTCATGTATATATACCAAAACGTGTAGACAATAAAGTTCATTTCATAAAGACACTTTGTAATACTTCAAACTAGAAACAAAACAAATGACATTATCAGAAGAATGATAAATTGTAATATATTCATACATTGATGAGAAGAAATGTCTTACAACCACATGCAAAAATGTGGATGAATTCCACAAATAGTATACTTAGAAAAATAAACTAGACACAAAAGACCAAAAATGTTAGAAATTTCCAGTTATGAGTAGTACTAGGATGCAATATATAACAAGTATAATTAATATTGCTGTATATTATATACGAAAATTGTTAAGAGAGATAACAAAGGTCTCATCACAAGGAAAAATATATATTTTTCTATTTCTTTAGTTTTCTATCTATATGAGATGATGGATATTCATATTGTGGTAAACATTTGATACATGTAAGTCGGATCATTTACTGCACATCTCAAACTTATACAGTGGTATATGTCAATTGTGCCTTAATAAAACTGGATGAAAATAAAAGTCCTTCAAGTAGATGGCAAATGACAACAGAGAAGCTCTTAATCTATTCAAAAGAAAAAAGAGCATGGAATGGTAACTACATTGGTAAACAAAGACTTTTTTTCATTATTTAAATCTTTCCTTCTGCCGTGTATTATGTGTCTCATTTCACAAAAGATTTGGTGTTCTAAATTCTTCTATTTATTGTGACTTTTCATATTCCATTTAGTTCTTAACTTCTGGGTCATATACACATAGCCATCTTCTCCCTGTTTTCCTGTTCACTGGCACATTCTGTGTGCACCGTCTCCCTCACTTTATTAAACACATACACACACCTACTTTAATAGAGATGAAAGGAGGTTAACAGTAGCATCAAATACAACTTTGAAGGAGTTATGAAATAATTATAAGTGATAAATATTAGATATGATTAGGATTAGGAGTTGAAATGAAGAGAGTATCCAAATGTATTAAAACCAATGTTATGATCCCTAATCTGTTTTGTAAAAGCATCATCAGTTGCTTTTATGACTCATTCCTCAGTCATTCACCAATGAGATCCTGCAGATGTCCGGTAAGGCAGGCAACCATGTTACATTCTAACAATAGAATGCTTATATTTTTAGAGTAATAATGCCACAGCCCATTCCTAAGATAGGATAGGTTCTCTAAACAGTATGCTTTAGGAATCAGAAAACTCCTGACATGGCTTGATAAATAAAATTTTAAGAAAAAAATGTTTTATTAGAACATAAGACATGCCTGTTCCTTTATGTCTTGTCTATGGCTGCTTTTAAACTATGACAGCAGAATTGAGTAGCTGCAGCCACTAGAGTTGCAAGCCTTCCTGCAGCCTATATTATGTACTTTCTTTAAAAAATGTTTCTTGACCCTTATAGTTAATTAAAATTAATAACAGCAAACACAGCATATTGTGTTAGTTTATTTTAATATATGAATAAAATATTAACTCCAATATACTTAAAAATCATATGAGATAGGCACTGTTACAATAGTTATTTAACTGAGAAAACTGAGGCACAAAATGGTTACGCAATTTTCCTTAGTCACAAAGCTAGTAAGTAGTAGGGCTAGGATTAGAACGAAGGTGGCTTGACTCCAAAGTCTGGGCTTTTAACAGTTTGTCTTATATTGCTGTTCCAATTGAAAAAATAAGGAAATATAGAATTTTTTTCAAAATCCAGCATGTGGAATACATGGTGAATTTATCATGGACAGCCAGCCAATTTAAATCAAAAGTAGGAAATTAAATTTTAAGAAAGAAGATAAGATTATATTTAATTAGTTTCAGATTAATTATTGCAGTTCAGGGTTATTTATGGAAGAATATCTTTGAGAAGCCAGTTTTTAAAAATTGTAAATTACTTTTTCAAATTAGGCCTGTATCTCAGTATAATAATTTTACAAGATGGTAGACTCAGGCTCCTTGTCAGCTTCTTCATTTCTCTATTTTGTCATTTTTTTGGTTCAGTGTCATATCTATCCATTCCACCAAGGAATCAAAATCATTTCCAAAATTTAATTTCCTAAATTTGAGTTTTCTTTAAACCTGTTTTAGATCTTCTGCATCAGTAAGCATTTGTTCCAGTAATTGTTTGCAACTAAAACATGTGAAACAAAATAGGCTCAAGACATTCTGACAGCTTGCTTATTTTTCTTGAAACTATTTGAGTTTGGATTCTTGACACAGTGGCCTTAAATAAATTTAAAAATTATAAATATACAATTTAGTAACTTTCTCCTTATGGAGATTATGCCTGTGATCAGAGTTTAGAGTTACATTTTTATTAAAAGACCATTATGCCACAACTTAATCTACTTTTGAACTCAAGCCATAATGCTATTTCCATTTTAGGGTCATAAAAGATATTTCTTTCAATATGGGAAGCATGAGTTTTGTCCATCATGAGTTGTTAAACTGATTCTGTTTATTGTGTCAAATAGCCACATCAGCTACAAAAATGTATTAATTTTCTTTTACCTGTGGAATATGTGAGGCATTAAAAAGTATTTTGTAGAGAGCATCATGTCCTACAAAGAAACAATAGTCTGGCTGGGAGTAGTAGAAAAAGTATGCATATGATTGTAACAAATTCAAAAGTAAGATCAACTTCACATAAGGAACTATAAACTTGTAATAAGTTAGACAGAATTAAACTATTGAAATATTTGTTCAGGACAAAAAAATATGTTGATATAAAATACAACAAATCTTTGAAACAGTGCAATAGGGCTTGAAAAGGAAGATATATATATATTTTTTACTAGTTTGCCTTTGAACTAGAAAGAGGTTGTTGTTGTCATCAGTTCCTCAGTAGTGTCTGACTCTGTGTGACCCCATGAATGGAAGTTCACCAGTCTTCCCTGTCCTTGACTCTTTTTGACCCCATTAGTGGCAGCACATTAAGTTTTCCTGTCCTTCACTATCTCCCAGAATTAGCTCAAACTAGTGTCCATTGAGTTGGTCATGCCCTTCAATCATCTCATCCTCTGTTGCCCCCTTCTCCTCCTGCCCTCAATTTTTCCCAGCATCAGGGTCTTTTCCAATGAGTCAGCTCTTTGCGACCGGTGGCCAAAGTACTGGAGCTTCAACTTCATCATCAGATCTTCCAAAGAATCTTAAGGATTGACTGGTTAGATCTCCTTGCTGTCCAAGGGACTCCAGAGTCTTCTCCAACACCACAGTTCAGAGGCATCATTTCTTCAGTGTTCAGCCTTCTGTATAGTCTAACTCTCACATCCGTACATGACTACTGTAAAAACCATAAATTTGACAAGACAGACCTTTGTTGGCAAAGTGATGTCTCTGCTTTTTAATACACTATCTAGGTTTGTCATAGCTTTCCTTTCAAGGAACAAGTGTTTTTAATTTCATGGCTACAGTCACTGCCCACAGTGATTTTGTATCCCCCCAAAATAAAATCTGTTACTGTTTCTATTTTTTCCCTATCTATTAGCTTGAAATGATTAGACCAGATGCCATGATCTTAGTTTTTTGAATGTTGAGTTTTAAGCCAGGTTTTTCAATCTCCTCTTTCACCATAAAGAGGTTCCTTAGTTCCTTTTCACTTTCTGCCATTAGGATAGTGTCATCTGCATATCTGAGGTTACTGATGTTTCTCCCGGCAATCTTGATTGTTCTTCATCCAGCCTGACATTTTGCATGATACTCTGCAAATAAGTTAAATCAGCAAGGTGACAATAAACAGCCTTGATGAACTCATTTCCTAATTTTAACCCATTCCATTGTTCAATGTCTGATTTTAACTGTTGCTTCTTAACTTGCACACAGGTTTCTCAGGCGGCAGGTAAGGTGGGCTGGAAGAAGCACAAGCTGGAATCAAGATTGCAGATGACACCATCTTTATGGCAGAAAGTGAAGAGGAACTAAAAAGCCTCTTGATGAAAGTGAAAGAGGAGAGTGAAAAAGTTGGCTTAAAGCTCAGCATTCAGAAAACTATGATCATGGCATCTGGTCCCATCACTTTATGACAAATACATGGGGAAACAGTGGAAACAGTGTCAGACTTTATTTTGGGGGGGGTTCCAAAATCACTGCAGATGGTGACTGCAGCCATGAAATTAAAAGATGCTTACTCCTTGGACGGAAAGTTATGACCAACCTAGATAGCATATTAAAAAGCAGAGACATTACTTTGCCAACAAAGGTCCATCTAGTCAAGGCTATATAAATATATAGTTTTTCCAGTGGTTATGTATGGATGTGAGAGTTGGACTGTGAAGAAAGCTGAGTGCCAAAAAATTGATGCTTTTGAACTGTGGTGTTGAAGACTCTTGAGAGTCCCTTTGTACTGTAAGGAGATCCACCCAGTCCATCCTAAAGGAGATCAGTCCTGGGTGTTCATTGGAAGGAATGATGCTGATGCTGAAACTCCAATACTTTGGCCGCCTCATGCAAAGAGTTGACTCACTGGAAAAGACTCTGATGCTGGGAGGGATTGCATGCAGAAAGAGAAGGGGATGACAGAGGATGAGATGGCTGGATGGCATCACTGACTTGATGGACATGAGTTTGGGTAAACTCCGGGAGTTGGTGATGGACAGGGAGTCTTGGCATGCTGCGATTCATGGGGTCGTGAAGAGTCAGATAACGACTGAGCGACTGAACTGAACTGAAGTGAAGGTGGTCTAGTATTCACCTCGCTTTAAGGATTTTCCACAGTTTGTTGTGATTCACACAGAATCAAAGACTTTCCCGTAGTCAGTGAGGCAGAAGTAGATGTTTTTTTCTGGCAATTTGATCTCTGCTTCCTCTGCTTTCTGCATATCTGAAAGTTCTCAGTTCACAAACTGTTGAAGCCTAGCTTGAAGGATTTTGAGCGTTACCTTGCTAGCATGTGAATGAGTCAATTGTGTGGTAGTTAGAACATTCTTTGGCACTGCATTTCTTTGGGATTTTAATGAAAACTGGTCTTTCCCAGTCCTGTGGACACTGCCCTGTTTTGCAAATTTACTGGCATATTGATTGCAGCACTTTAACTAGAATTATCTTTTAGGATTTGAAATAGCTCAACTGGAATTCCATTTCCTCCACTAACTTTGTTCATAGTAATGCTTCCTAAGGCCCATTTGACTTCGCAGACCAAAATGAAGCTTTTGCCCTGCTTCATTTTGTACTCCATGACCAAATTTACCTGTTACTCCAGGTATCTCTTGACTTCCTAATTTTGCATTTCAGTCTCTATGATGAAAAGGACATCTTATTTTGGTGGTAGTTCTAGAAAGTCTCATTGGTCTTCATAGAACTTTTCAAATTCATATTTTTTGGCATTAATTGTTGGGGCATAGACTTGGATTACTGTGATGTTTAGTTGTTTGCCTTGAAAGGAACTTGGAAGTAAAGAGGTGAACCTGGGCTATAAGTAGATAGGAAGGATTAGATTTTAAGAATACTAAGTATTTCTATAGCACTTAATGTTTTAAACACTTTTGTATCTAATCTGATTTTATGGCAACCTAATAGAAAAAGTAAGGCTCTGTTGGCTCATGGTAAAGAGTCTCCCTGCAGTGTGGGAGAGCAGTGTTCGATCCCTGGCTTGAGATGATCCCCTGGAGAAGGAAAGGGGAACCCACTCTACTATTCTTGCCTGGAGAATTACATGGACATAAGAGCTTGGTGGGCTACAGTCCATGAGGTTACAAAGAGTCGGACATGATTGAATGACTTTCAACTGAAAAAGTGGTATTGCTATTGTAATTTTTAAAGTAATTTGCAACTAAGAAGGATTCAATGGTTTGTGTGTACACAGCTGGTATGTGGCAGAGGTACTATCCACACCCTAGATCCTCTAGCCTTCCAGCTCTAAATCCTCTAAGTTTTGTATTGTACCACCCCTTTAAGAGAAGAATGGAAAGTACAGAGCTAGAGTCAAGCTGCCTGGAATTCAGGGACAGTTGGTTGGAAGATAGACTGGGAGGTAGCAAGGATCTAGATTCTGAACCTCCTTAAATATTTGAGGACATATTTGAGGTGGGGGCAGGGAAAGAGAAGATAAATGAAACATTGCAATAATCCAGGTCAGACATGATTGTGGCAGGGTATTAGTAATGAAGTTGGAGGGAAGTGTTTAGATTCTGGGTACATTTTGAAGATAGAGCCAACTGGATATGTGGCATCTTGAGAAGAGAGAGTCAAAAGTGATTCCAAAGTTTGTTTAAAACTTGAACAACTGGAAAAATACAATTATGGAGAACACTGAGAGATGAGTGGGTCAGTTGAATTTTAGACATGTGGAAGTGTGGAATAGAGATGCCAATTAGATGCTGAAGTAATGGTGTCAAATAGGCAGTTGCAACAATTGAATCTGGAGTTTGTTGGAAAGTTGAGACTGGAGATACGAAGCCATCAGAATGTATATGGTGTTTAAGACTGGGTGACATCACTAGGGGAATGATGGAGATAAGAGATCTGAGAACTTAGTACTCAGGTGCTACAACATTCTGAATTTTTGGAGGTAAGGAGAAATCAATTTGGAATTTGAGACTAATGCAGTTGCTTTGGAATAATAATAAAAGCAGAAACAAGGCTGCTGGTTTTGAGAAGAAGCTGTATAGGTATGTTGATCTGTAACTTAAGAGCAACTTGTATAAAATTTTTTCTAGATCATGCTATGGGCCTAATGATAATGTCAGACAATGAACGCTTTAAGAAAAGTCCATCCTGAAACGCTATATTGATTAAATATTTTTATTTATTGCATGAAGCAATGTTTATTTAATTGTCACAATAAAAGAGTAAGAAGTAAGTAAGAAGAAGAATGGCTCCCTGCTGCTGCTGCTGCTGCTAAGTCGCTTCAGTCGTGTCTGACTCTGTGCGACCCCATAGACGGCAGCCCATGAGGCTCCCCCGTCCCTGGGATTCTCCAGGCAAGAACACTGGAGTGGGTTGCCATTTCCTTCTCCAATGCATGAACGTGAAAAGTGAAAGTGAAGTCGCTCAGTCGTGTCCGACTCTTAATGACTCCTTATTATTCATTTTTATCATGAACAAACTATATCAGAGAAGATGAGTTACTTGTGGTTTTACAATTATTAATAGAACATTTTTTGATTATTAAAGTTGTCACTTTTCAATACTTGTTATAGCTCCTACTGCCAAAGACCTTGCTAATTTTCCAGAGTGATATGTTTTATAAGAAGGAACCAATCAGAGACGAGAGCATAGTAGAGAAAAGTGATTGATGTTACAGAAAATAACTGAAGAACATTTAGAACAAGATGACATGATCTATGAGGACATGAAGAATCATGGTGTGGTGAAAAAGCACTAGACTGAGAATCAAGAAATTTGGAGACCAGTCCTGAAAGCCTTGAAACCAATTTCTGAGGGTTCTATATATTGTTGAAGGCCTGACTTCCATGTAGGAAAGGATTTATAGTCACATTAAAAAGGTCTGGGAGGACACACATATCTAGGAGTTACTTCTGGGGAGATGAGTGGGCTTGGAGGGGACACAAACAGTACTGTCTGATTTGTTTACAGTGAATATGTCTTACTTGTGTGCTGTGCTAACTCGCTTGTTGTGTTCAACTCTGTGTGATCCTATGGACTGTAGCCCACCAGGCTCCTCTGTCCATGGGGATTCTCCAGGCAAGAATACTGGTGTGGGTTGCCATGCCCTCCTCCAGGGGATCTTCCCAACCCAGAGATAGAACCCAGGTCTCCCACATTGCAGGCAGATTCTTTACCATCTAAGCCACCAGGGAAGCACCACCTTAAGTTTCATCAAAAAATAAAAATAAAAAAAAACTGTAAGAGAAAATTCCATTAAGCAATTTATAGGTATCAGTAGAAAGATGTAGTTCACACCCATTTGATCTCCAAATTTCTCCTGTAAGCTTAAGGAGTTTGACTAAAATCTTGAAAATCAATTCCAACTCTGTCATCCTGGGATCCTATGGAAAGTCACAAATTTTAACATGTGAGGCCCTTTCCTCACTACTATATAAAAGGGAAA
This sequence comes from Oryx dammah, assembly GCF_014754425.2. Classification (NCBI taxonomy): domain Eukaryota; kingdom Metazoa; phylum Chordata; class Mammalia; order Artiodactyla; family Bovidae; genus Oryx; species Oryx dammah. Next base: position 1,589,405 of record NW_024070196.1, read on the forward strand.
CTTCAAACTAATATATTCATGAAATCAGGTAACCAAATGCACTCGCTCACTGAGATGCTGAACTTGTAATGTGGATCAGTACTAAGTAATTTAGTAAAATAATACATTATTTCACATAATCATAATGATCACTTGAAACAGCCACTGTTTTATCACCTATCATCTAATTTTACATACGAGGACACTGGGGCTCATCAAGGCTAATGACATGCTCATGACCACACAGCTAAGTGATGAAACACAAGCCTAAGTCCTCCAACTGAGATCTTAACCATGAAACTGTCTGATCTCAGTTTTTTAGAGGGTGTACACCTTTCATTAATGGGGAAGTAATGATTTATTTAGTTTACAGAATGGGAAAACTAGCTTAATTTTCGTTGAGTGCCTCATTTCTGAAGCCCCTTTCTTTCAAGTTAACTCAGTTAACCACTTACATTTCCTTCATTTGCCTAACACTTCATAACTTACTCTCATTCTTCAGTCATAAATTGTACTGCTCAAATTTTAATTGTGTTTCTGAAATACAAAGCCTGAAATTTTATGGATCTGATTAATGTGACAGTATTTTTTCTGGAGAAAAATTAAGGTCAAAGATTTTCCTTAAAATAATATTGACTCTGGATTTAGAACATGAGATAATAGACCTTATATTGGCAGCACTGCTCCCTCTTTCAACAGCCTAGGGGCCCATACATCCAATTGACTGTCTTCTTGATCCTAAAACACTGTCCTGTTTAAGACTGTGACTTAATTTCTCTCTTAACTGTCAGACGTAGAGCCCTCCCAGATCTGACTCACTTCTCTACTGCTTTCTAATTCTCATTCCAAAACTTGATTTGGTTTGTCTATTGTTCTGGTTTCCTGCTCTGTCTTCTGTGATCTGTGTGAACAGCTCTCAAACCTACCCAAGCCCCATAATCACCCAAAGAAGCTTTTAAACTATGGCTTCTGAAGTGTGTATCAGTAGTGTTGATAGACTTGAGTTGGGAGCTAGAAAGTGACATTGAAAAGAGTTGCTTTCATGCATAGCCAAAGCAGGAATTCCTCCCCATGTGATATCTTTACCTGAAGCAGGTGTCCATGCCAGTTTTCTCCTGTTTTTCACTAGGTATGGGAACTTAAAGAATTAGCTATGATTCTGTCATGGCACCTTATTAGAAACTTTATATTTGAGAATTATAATAAGAAGGCATTCTAATCTCCAGAAAAATGTTTTGTAAGCATTTTTCTGGAGATTAGAAAAATAATTATTTTTAGAATTATATTCCCAATAGAAGTGTTCATTTTACCAGAAAATAAAAACAAAGCCATTTAGATTAAATTATTTTTTCTCTTTTATTTCCTTTAATGAAATATAAAACACTTTATGCTTTGGAGTTTACAAACAAAACTTTCTTTATTTTTTTTTTTTCTTTTCAGGATGATGTTTCTACTTGTTTTATTTTTTTTATTTTTATTTTTTAAAATTTATTTATTTTTTATTTTACTTTACAATTCTGTATTGGTTTTGCCATACATCATCATACCATATAAACTGTGAGAATATAACATGTATATTCCAATGGATATTTTTCTTATTTGAATCAGTTCAGTTCGGTCGCTCAGTCATGTCCGACTCTTTGCAACCCCATGAATCGCAGCACGCCAGGCCTCCCTGTCCATCACCAACTCCCGGAGTTCACTCAAACTCATGTCCATCATGTCGGTGATGCCATCCAGCCATCTCATCCTCTGTTGTCCCCTTCTCCTCCTGCCCCCAATCCCTCCCAGTATCAGAATCTTTTCCAACAAGTCAGCTCTTCACATGAGGTGGCTAAAGTATTGGAGTTTCAGCTTTAGCATCAGTCCTTCGAAAAACACCCAGGTCTGATCTCCTTTAGGATGGACTGGTTGGAGCTCCTTGAGGTCCAAGGAACTCTCAAGAGTCTTCTCCAACACTACAGTTCAAAAGCATCAATTCTTCAGCGTTCAGCTTTCTTCACAGTCCAACTCTCACATCCATACATGACCACAGGAAAAACCATAGACTTGACTAGATGGACCTTAGCTGGCAAAGTAATGTCTCTGCTTTTGAATATGCTATCTAGGTTGGTCATAACTTTCCTTCCAAGGAGTAAGCGTCTTTTAATTTCATGGCTGCAGTCACCATCTGCAGTGATTTTAGAGCCCAAAAATATAAAATCTGACACTGTTTCCACTCTTTCCCCATCTATTTGCCATGAAGGGTTTGGAACAGATGCCATGATCTTCGTTTTCTGAATGTTGAGCTTTAAACCAACTTTTTCACTCTCCTCTTTCACTTTCATCAAGAGGCTGTTTAGTTCCTCTTCACTTTCTGCCATAAGGGTGGTGTCATCTGCATATCTAAGGTTATTGGTATTTCTCCCGGCAATCTTGATTCCAGCTTGTGCTTCTTCCAGCCCAACATTTCTCATGATGTACTCTGCATGTAAGTTAAATAAGCAGGATGACAATGTACAGACTTGACGTACTCCTTTTCCTATTTGGAACCAGTCTGTTGTTCCATGTCCAGTTCTAACTGTTGCTTCCTGACCTGCATATAGGTTTCTCAAGAGGCAGGTCAGGTGGTCTGGTATTCCCATCTCTTTCAGAATTTTCCACGGTTTATCATGATTCATACAGTCAACTGCTTTGGCATAGTCAATAAAGCAGAAATAGATGTTTTTCTGGAACTCTTCTTCCTTTTTACATGATCCAGCAGATGTTGGCAAGATGGTAGGTGTTGCAAGAAGGCATCAGAAGGCAGACAAACTGAAACCATAATCACAGAAAAATAGTCAATCTAATCACATGGACCACAGCCTTGTCTAACTCACTGAAACTAAGCCATACCATGTGGGGCCACCCAAGGTGGGCGGGTCATGGTGGAGAGGTCTGATAGAATGTGGTCCACTGGAAAAGGGAATGGCAAATCACTTCAGTATTCTTGCCTTGAGAACCTCATGAACAGTATGAAAAGGCAAAATGATAGGATACTGAAAGAGGAACTCACCAGGTCAGTATGTGCCCAATATGCTACAGGAGATCAGTGGAGAGATAACTCCAGAAAGAATGAAGGGATGGAGCCAAAGCAAAAACAATAGCCAGCTGTGGATGTGACTGGTGATAGAAGCAAGGTCCAATACTATAAAGAGCAATATTGCATAGGAACCTGGAATGTTAGTTCCATGAATCAAGGCAAATTGGAAGTGGTCAAAAAAGAGATGGCAAGAGTGAACGTTGACATTCTAGGAATCAGCGAACTAAAATGGACTGGAATGGGTGAATTTAACTCAGATGACCATTATATCGACTACTGTGGGCCGGAATCCCTTAGAAGAAATGGAGTAGACATCATGGTCAACAAAAGAGTCTGAAATGCAGTACTTGGATGCAATCTCAAAAATGACAGAATGATCTCTGTTCGTCTCCAAGGCAAACCATTCAATATCACAGTAATCCAAGCCTATGCCGCAACCAGTAATGGTGAAGCTGAAGTTGAACAGATCTATGAAGACCTACAAGACCTTCTAGAACTAACACCCCCAAAAGATGTCCTTTTCATTATTGGGGACTGGAATGCAAAAGTAGGAAGTCAAGACATACCTGGAGTAACAGGCAAATTTGGCCTTGGAATACAGAATGAGGCAGGGCAAAGACTAACAGAGTTTTGCCAAGAGAATGCACTGGTCATAGCAAACACCCTCCTCCAACAACACAAGACTCTACACATGGACATCACCAGATGGTCAACATGGAAATCAGATTGATTATATTCTTTGCAGTCAAAGATGGAGAAGCTCTATACAGTCAACAAAAATAAGACCAGGAGATGACTGTGGCTCAGATCATGAACTCCTTATTACCAAATTCAGACTTAAATTGAAGAAAGTAGGGAAAACCACTAGACCATTCAGGTATGACGTAAATCAAATCCCTTATGATTATACAGTGGAAGTGAGAAATAGATTTAAGGGCCTAGATCTCATAGATAGAGTGCCTGATAAACTATGGACAGAGGTTCGTGACATTGTACAATACACAGTAATCAAGACCATCCCCATTGAAAAGAAATGCAAAAAAGCAAAATGGCAGTCTGGGGAGGCCTTACAAATAGATGTGAAAAGAAGAGAAATGAAAAGCAAAAGAGAAAAGGAAAGATATAAGCATCTGAATGCAGAGTTCCAAAGAATAGCAAGAAGAGATAAGAAAGCCTTCCTCAGTGATCAATGCAAAGAAATAGAGGAAAACAACAGAATGAGAAAGACTAGAGATCTCTTCAAGAAAATTAGAGATACTAAGGGAAAATTTCATGCAAAGTTGGGCTTGATAAAGAACAGAAATGGTATGGACCTAACAGAAGCAGAAGATATTACAAAGACATGGCAAGAATACACAGAACTGTACAAAAAAGAGCTTCACAACCCATATAATCATGATGATGTGATCACTCACTGAGAGCCAGACATCCTGGGATGTGAAGTCAAGTGGGCCTTAGAAAGCATCACTATGAACAAAGCTAGTGGAGGTGATGGAATTCCAGTTGACCTATTTCAAATCCTGGAAGATGATGCTGTGAAAGTGCTGCACTCAATATGCCAGCAAATTTGGAAAACTCAGCAGTGGCCACAGGACTGGAAAAGGTCCGTTTTCATTCCAATCCCAAAAAAAAGGCAATCCCAAAGAATGCTCAAACTACCGCTCAATTGCACTCATCTCACACACTAGTAAAGTAATGCTCAAAATTCTCCAAGCCAGACTGTGGCAATACGTGAACCATGAACTTCTAGATGTTTAAGCTGGTTTTAGAAAAGGCAGAGGAACCAGAGATCATGTTGCCAACATCCCCTGGATCATGGAAAAAAGGAAGAGAGTTCAAGAAAAACATCTTATTTGAATAGCAAGTCCAAATTAGTGATGACTTAAATCCCTTGTAGTACAAGTTTTCTGTGATCAAAATATTCAGTGGAATAAAGTTATTTATGTCCACTTACTTTAGTGAATATTTGATAAATGTCTACTAAATGCAAACAATCTTATTAGTTACTAGAGAGAAACGCAATTTTTATCCTCATGTTGCCAACTATTGTCTATTTTTGTTGTATGATATGAACCTTTATGGATCAGAGTCTCAGTGTTCTTGTTTGACATATCATGTTACTTTTCTCTGAGACAACACAGGCAAATTACTTCTGAACTATGGCTTAATTACAAAGAACTGCTTAAAGCAAATAAAATGATATATAATTTATTCACCTGAGAAATTCAGGGCAAAGCCCTGCATGCATAAACATGGAAGTCTAGTTGAAACTATGTTAATACTGTATTTCCAAAACAGAATTCCAAGTTATTGAGTCTTGTCTTCTGAATCTGACCGTTAATTTGCAGTTGTGCAAAACAATAGCTGTCTCACAGTACCATTTAAACTGAGGTGCTATGGAAAATACATTTCAGTTTCTAACTTTTTACAGCATACACTAGGGAAGTTCCAAAGCTATAAGAAGTTGATATGGTAAATCTTCATAATTCTCTCCTTCTTTACCTTTTTAAGTTGCTTATAGAACTAGTGAGAAACAATGTTTAAACTTTTTCAGGAATTTTTATTTTTTTATATATTAATTACCTTCATGTGATAGTAATTTTTATATAGCTTTCATTTTTTAACATGTGTGAAATGTTCATAGGTTTGTTTTTCCATTGCTGCCTCTGGTAAAACAACATTCCCTGGAAAAAAAATTTTGTATTCTTTCAGATTTTGAGGTGTCTTAAACTTATTCATGTTTTTTCCTCAGTTTTTCTTATCTAAATAAACATTTATAATTTTTCATTCCATGAAATGTAATTTGTACTGCTATTCAAACTCAGAGTACTCTGAGTTCAGCAGAATTTTATTAAGGGCTTGGTGTTCAAGCCAGTTCAATGTTACCTGAGGAGAAATTCAGTGACCCTCAGTTGGAACAGAAGGATGCACGGGATGAGAGCACAGACAGTGATGATGCCCTTGTGAGAACTGTGAAGGTCTTGAGATTCCTGCAGGCTAGTTGCAGGCAGAGGGATTAGTGGGCCACAGTTTCACAGATGTTGGCAGAAGCTTTTGTTTCAGAGACAGATAATATCTAGTATAGCAAACAGTATGGACTTCATGTTTGTGGAAGGAGATATTTATGAACCCCAGATTCCTTGGGGATGTGGTGGAGGGGGTGGGTGAATGGTGTTAACACAGAAAAGCTGAGCCACAACCAGGCACCCCAAGCTTAGGGACCGGAAATGGACTTCAGCCAAGCCCCTTCAAACTTTGCCTTAGAACAAGATGTTATACTGTTCAGAAAATAAATCAGCCCTCTGCCCTATCTGCCTAGGCTGTCCTCTATAAAACTTCTTTGAAATGATAATCTAGAATGAAGGGCATCAGTACATCAGATGTTCCCGTAAGAGAACTTTGGAGAATTTTCTCCCAGCAGTCCTGAGCAATGATTACGCTTGTGATTTAAACTATTCCTATAAGAACTGTTTATCCATTCTACTAATTTGGGTTACCTGAGTTTACCTTGGGGTGTATCTTTTTATGTAACCTGTATCATAGGCAATATTGAAGGTTAAAAGTGTGGCTGGAGGATAATGCCTACAAGCACAGAGGGAAAAGTAGCTCATCCTAGACCAGCACCTTTGATAAAAATGAACTCTGGGAAAGAAAAGTCTAGGAAACATGTAAAATGTTAACACCAGCCCACAATGGAACTGCCTACTAAAGAAGGTGCTCTGAGAAACAAAAAGGAAATAAGAAAACATGTCAGAGAAATAAGGACCAACTATTAAGACAGGACTATTGAAACAACCTCTTTCTGCAGTTGGAGTTAAAGTATGTAGTTAGGGTTGAGAGTTTAGGGAGATGCAGTGAAGTGATGAATTACAGGCTATCCTTTTTTTTGCCAGATACTTAATTGCCTGCAGAAAGATGGCTCTTTCAAAGTGAATTTTTCTGTTAACTAATCATATGATTGACGTTCTTAATGTTGTGGATTAATTAGTCTGCCCCTCTCAGATCAATATTACCAACTAGAATTGAGACCCGGGGACTCTGGGAGACTTGCTTAAGGATATTCAAGAGGGTAACCTTCCTGGAGGCATGCCTTCCTGGAGGTCGATTGTTTATTCAACAGTAGCACACTATGTTCAGGTCAAAAATGAGTGAGACAGAAAGATGGAGACTGATCTCAGCAGGACTTCAATCCTCTATGTATACAAAACACTTGTCACTGTAAGTACCTACTCAAATTAGTATTGTATTTGGGAATTTGCCAAAGTGTATGAAGGTACATTTCAGTTTGTGATTAGAGCTTGGCCCTGGTTTGGAAAATATTAATTTTCTATTCAGAGTAATTTTTAAAAGATGATTGTCTGAGACACAAATGCAGGATTGTCTTAAGCACAATAAACAAACAATTAAATCTATTATAATTTACCAGTAAAACTTTCAAGCGTTGAGATATTTGGTGAAAGGCAGAGAATGTCAGCAGTTTAACTACTTCCATGTGTAGTCAGAGGCATTGGTCATACTGAGCTGGAAGGAATCTTCCGTCTGTTGGGATGATTTTCTTCCCTTTGAGGAGTCCTAAGCTCTTGGAACTCTGAGGCAGGACAGAGAGATCTATCGAGGGTGAAGATCTTCCTCTCTACTTATTTCTAATAGAGACACTCTACTTTTACCTGTTTCACATCTTGGCTTCTGTTATTTAGAAAACAAACTAAAACAACTCACCCTAACTCTGTTCTCCTTTAAAAGATTCTTTGTATTATTTTCAATTTCCTTCATCAGTGTTTTATGATTTTCAGAATGCAAGTCTTTCACCTTGTAGGTTACATTTATTCCTAGGAATTGTACTGTTTTTGATATGATTTTAAACAGATTTTTATTTTTGCTTTCTCTTTCTGACAGTTCATTATTAGTATATAGAAAAGCAACAGATGTCTGTATATTGATCTTATATTCTACAACCTTTCTGAATTCATGTACTCAAGATTTTTTTTGGGGTGGGGGAGAAACTTTAGGGTTTTATATATAAAGTATCATGTCATTTGCAAATAGTGACAGTTTTACTTCTTTCACAATTGGGATTCCTTTTCCTTTTCTGATTGTTATGACTAGGACTTCTATTATTATGTTAAATAGAAGTGGCCAGAGTGAGGCTTCTTGTCTTGTTCTTGATTTTAGAGCAAAGGAAAGATTTTCAGCTTCTTATCATTGAGCATGATGTCAGCTATGACTTTGTCATAAATGACCTTTATAATGTTGAGATACCAACTTTGCTGAGTTGTTTTTCTTAAAATCATGAATGGATGCTGAATTTTGCCAAATTATTTTTCTGTGTCTATTGTGATTTTTATCCTACATTTTGTTAATGTGGCATAGCACACTGATTGGTTTGTGAATATTGAGCCATCTTTGCAACCTTGAAATAAATTTCACTTCACCATGGTATTTGATTCTTTATATGTATTGCTAGATTTGGTTTCTTAATATTGGCCTGTGATTTTCCTTATCATAGTGCCTTTGTCCGGTTTTGGTATGAGGGTAATGATGGCCCCATGCAATGAATTTGGGAGTGTTTCATCTTCAATATTTTTGGGACAGTTTGAGAATGTTTTATAACTTGATAGCAGTTTGGATGCATGCATTTGTGTGTTTTATCACGTTTGAATTTTATGTAAAGTACTATAAAGTTATTAATCTCAATCAGCATGCTGAAGTATTTATGAGGAAATATACTGATGTCTGTGATTTACTTAGAAATACATAAAAAATAAGGTAGATTGATGGGTTGATATAGGATGGATATACAATGAAGAAAATATAGTTGCATGTTAATGGTAGAATATAGATGGAAGATATATTTGAATTTTACTGTACATGTAGAAAACTCCCCAATATAGTTTGACTCTCTCATATTTTAAATGAAGGAAATGAGGCTTAAGGAAAGGGAAATTGAATCATTGACAGAGCAGCAATTAGAACCAAAAGGTCCTCAAAAACTGCTTCTGCAGCTTGTCTTTACAATCAAATTTGAGTATTTACCCCAAGATTTCTTTATTTAAATGCCAGAAAAAAATCATGAATGTTATAAAAGATGGAAAAAGGACATTCTATGGGATTACTGAGTCTCCTAACGTGGAGAAAATATCCTTTCTCTCTCCATTTTTATTTTTCATTCAGGTAGCATTGAAGCAATTTTTGTGCTTCTTTTAGTCTAGTACATTAGAATCAATTGTGAATTTATATATTCTATGGTATTTATGGGCCAGTTTTCCATTCTATTTTATACTCACATACAAATAAATGCAGATGGCATTTCTTGATCAATGCATTCCTTTGAAGGTATAGAAGTGAAAGCAATTTCTTTAGAAAAGCTTTATGAACATTACATAGATTCTCCTAATGTCCCTTTTGGGGGAAAAAAAATTGCTTTGCCTCTGGTGGTTGACTGATACAAGTCATAATGAAGGACTGCTTAAAAATGACTTCTCCTTTACTCATACTTTACTAGAACATTTAGAGGTAAGAATCTCTGAAGTCAACACCAACTTAATTTTCATTGTGACATTTTAAAATGTGAGATCGTGGGAAAGTTAGTCAAAATTTCTGAGTTCTTTTCCTCGGGTATAAAATAGGGATAACAATTGTACCCTACAGATTATGCTATTTAATAAAATCTATTATTACAACTTTTATTGGTAGTAATCTAAGAATTTTCTGGTAAATGACTTATTCTTAACATTTTATGTTTTTATTTTGTTTTATTTTACTTTTAATTATAGCTGACATTCACTTTCATAAGAGACTGTTCTTCTGAGTGTTTACAGTATTTAAATCTTTACTTGTCATGTAAATAAAACTTGCACACTGTAATTCTTATAGCTCTTTATACAGAAACATGAGTCACCTATAAAGTACATTAAGATTGGGTTTACTTATTCCCTAACTCTGTTCTCCTATGAAAGATTATTTTGTTTGTTTGTTTCTTAGATCTTAGTGTTAATTACTGCTTTCTATTTTTCTGCTTAAAATTTCAAAATGTAGGAATTATAAATTTATACAACTCAAAATGTAAAGAATGTAAAATTTTAAAAGAGAAATTAAAATTTCAATCGTTAGTGTAACTTTTAAAAATTGCACTGTAAAGGTGCTACTTTTTTCATTTTAAGTGGATAAAAATGTTCTGAATTGTAGTAAGCACCATTTCAGACTAATGAAAATGTTGGCTAGAATATATAAATAAATTTTATTCTAAAATGTAAAGTATTCATCCCAGCATGCATATAAGATAATAGTATATCATTTGAAGGAGAAACAAATGTCATAGTTATATTTACTACAGTTCACTAGTTGTATAATGCTTTCTTTGTGTATCATTTCAAATTCTTTTTTAACACATGATATTTCATAGTTTTCAAGGTGACAAAATCAGTTTATGGTATAGAGTCATGAAATTTGGAGCAATGGGAGGAAGTTTGAGATCTTCTGAAATTCTAAATTAGTGTTTTTTAATCTTTATTTTTCAGGGAGTTTTACAGAATTACTAATGTCAGACTCCAGATGCATTAAATTAGAATCTCTGTGTATTTGGCATGAATAGTCCTAGTTTTCAAAAGCTCCCCTGGTGATTCAACCAAGATGTCAGTGTCAGAATCATCCATCTGTTTTTGTGTTTTGGCTTTTGGCAACATTTAGAAAGGAAATAGAAGTGCTCTAGATCTTGGTGAAGTCATAGAGCTATTGGCCTTCAGAATTGAAAAAGAATCTTGGTCTCCTCTTAAACAAGCTCTTTTCCCACTCCCCCACATTACTTTCCTTTGGTTACTCCAGGTTGTTTTTCTTAACGAGTTTGTGTGGTCCCCAAAACCCCTGGCAGAGACCTATCATGTGTAGCTGGGCCTTGCCTTGATAGAGGAGTCTCACGGGTATCATGCATCTGCATTTTCTGCAGCACTGGGCAGTGACTGGAGGTGTCAGCTTAGCCTCTACATACCTGAACTGAATTGGTCAAGTTGCTCCATAAATAGAAATACCTGTGGCTAGGAAACAGTACAGTGCACTGGAAGTTGGTTACTCTAAATTTTCTGTACTACATGTTTATTACACTATGTTTGATTCTGTTCAGTAAGACTTTATGTGTAATAGACTAGTTTAAGTTATGGGACATATAATAAGTTTAAAGATGGTACAATAAAAATAAATGTTTAAAATAATTGTTCAGTTCAGTTCAGTTCAGTTCAGTTGCTCAGTTGTGTCTGACTCTTTGCGACCCCATGAATCGCAGCACGCCAGGCCTCCCTGTCCATCACCATCTCCCGGAGTTCACTCAGACTCACGTCCATCGAGTCTGTGATGCCATCCAGCCATCTCATCCTCGGTTGTCCCCTTCTCCTCCTGCCCCCAATCCCTCCCAGCATCAGAGTTTTTTCCAATGAGTCAACTCTTCGCATGAGGTGGCCAAAGTACTGGAGCTTCAGTTTCAGCATCATTCCTTCCAAAGAAATCCCAGGGTTGATCTCCTTCAGAATGGACTGGTTGGATCTCCTTGCAGTCCAAGGGACTCTCAAGAGTCTTCTCCAACACCACAGTTCAAAAGCATCAATTTTTTGGCACTCAGCATTCTTCACAGTCCAACTCTTCACATCCATACATGACCACAAGAAAAACCATAGCCTTGACTAGACGGACCTTAGTTGGCAAAGTAATGTCTCTGCTTTTGAATATGCTATCTAGGTTGGTCATAACTTTTCTTCCAAGGAGTAAGCGTCTTTTAATTTCATGGCTGCAGTCACCATCTGCAGTGATTTTGGAGCCCAAAAAAGTAAAGTCTGACACTGTTTCCACTCTTTCCCCATCTATGTCCCATGAAGTGATGGGACCGGATGCCATGATCTTAGTTTTCTGAATGTTGAGCTTTAAGCCAACTTTTTCACTCTCCTCTTTCACTTTCATCAAGAGGCTTTTTAGTTCCTCTTCACTTTCTACCATAAGGGTGGTGTCATCTGCATATCTGAGGTTATTGATATTTCTCCCAGCAATCTTGATTCCAGCTTGTGTTTCTATATTAATTCTTATGATTGTCTTCTCATTTGTAGACAATAATTCATATACTATCCACAGTTAATTGGCTTTCGGTGTATTTCAGAATTTTTTAAAATATGGAGTTACAATATAGTCATGCTATTAAAGCTACTTTCCAAATGAATCACAATGTAGAAAATCTGTTTATAACCCTTTTATGATATATCCTTTGGTAAAAAAAAATAGTTTATTCTAGGTTTTCATCACTATTTTTTGCTGTGGTGGAATGGTATAGTCTTAAGTGACATGTGACCCCACATGGATGCAGGGATAGTGCCTATGAAGGCCTTGTTTAAAACACTCTGGGATACTATTGTGCTTCTTTATTTCCACACTGACCATTCCTCTAAGCAGTGTTGGGCAATGCCTCAGCTGCTTGACTCCTTGAAGAATTCCAAGAAGCACTTGAAATTCTCATGGTGGGAGGTCAGAGTCAGTGACTTCCTAACAGAGACAGCTAAATCACTTCAGTGATTTAGGTCTGTATGAAATCAGCCATATAAAAGATTATTTCTAGTGGGTGGTGTTTGTCATCATCATACTTCAAAATCTTGCCTTTGACCTAAAATAAAACTTTATAAGTGTTTCTCAAGTATTAATTCTTATGTCTTTTTCCTGAAAGCATTATACAAAGATATAATGTGTTTGATTTGTTATTTTCCTTGGATCATCCATTGATATTTTTCATTCCATGAAAACACTACTTTAAGGAAATTGAAGTTACTTTGAAAACATCCATCATTGGTAGTTTAGAGAAACTTAGAAAGTCAAATTTTTTGTGGACTTTAAAGCTGATAATAAAATTTCGATTGTTTATAAATAGAAAACAAAAAACAAACCAAAAAAGCTGATAATAAATGTACTCATAAGTACATAAGTGCTTGGTTTGTTTAGTCATGAAGCTGCATCCAACTCTGTGACCCCATGGACTGCAGGATGCTAGGCTACCCTATCCTTCACTATTGCCTGGAGTTTGCTCAAACCCATGTCCACTGAGTCAGTGATGCTATCTAAATTTCTCATCGTCTGCTGCCACCTTCTCTGCTTGCCCGCAATTTTTCCCAGCATCAAGGTCTTTTCCAGTGTGTCATCTCTTCATATCATGTGGCCAAATTATTGGAAATTCAGTTTCAGAACTGTCCTTCCAATAAATATTCAGGATTGGTTTCCTTCAGGATTGACTGATTTAATCTCCTTGCTGTCCAAGGAACTCTCCAGCACAATTGAAAGCATCAGTTCTTCAGTGTTCAGCCTTCTGTATGGTCTGTCACATCCATACACGACTACTGGAAAAGCCATTACTTTCACTATACAGAACTTTGCTGCCAAAGTGGTGTCTCTGCTTTTTAATATGATGTCTAGGTTTGTCACAATTTTCTTCCAAGGAGCAAGCATATTTTACTGTTGTGGCTGCAGTCACCGTCCACGGTGATTTTTGGAGCCCAAGTATATAAAGTCTGTCACTGTTTCCCACTTTTTCCCCATCTATTAGCCATGGAGTGATGGGACTGGATGCTGTGAGCTTCATTGTTTGAATGTTGAGTTCTAAGCCCACTTTTTCACTCTCCTCTTTCACCTTCATTAAGAAGCTCTTTAGTTTTTCTTTGCTGTCTGCCATTGCTGCTGCTGCTAAGTCGCTTCAGTCATGTCTGACTATGTGTGACCCCATAGACGGCAGCCCACCAGGCTCCCCGGTCCCTGGGATTCTCCAGGCAAGAATACTAGAGTGGGTGGCCATTTCCTTCTCCAATGCATGAAAGTGAAAAGTGAAAGTGAAGTCGCTCAGTAGTGTCCGACTCTTCATGACCCATGGACTGCAGCCTACCAGGCTCCTCCATCCATGGGATTTTCCAGGCAAGAGTACTGGAGTGGGGTGCCATCGCCTTCTCCTTTCTGCCATTAGGGTGGTGGTATCTGCATATCTGAGGTTATTGATATTGATATTTCTACTGTCAATCTTGATTCCAGCTTGTGGGTCATCCAGCCCAGGTTTCACATGATGTACTCTGCATACAAGTTAAATAAGCTGAATGAAAATATACAGACTTGATGTACTCCTTTCCCAATTTTGAACCGGTCTGTTGTTCTATGTCTGCTTCTAACTATTGCTTTTTGTCCTGCATACAGGTTACAAGTTTCTCAGAAGACAAGTAAAGAGGTCTGGTATTTCCATCTTTCTAAGAATTTTCCACAGTTTGTTGTAATCCGCACAGCCAAAGGCTTTAGCATAGTCAATGAAACAGAAGTACATTTTTTTTTAAATTCCATTGCTGTTTCTATGATCAGACAGATGTTGGCAATTTGATCACTGTCAATTTGTTCCTCTGTCTTTTCTAAATCCAGCTCTTACATTTGGAAGTTCTTGGTTCACTTAATGTTGAAGCCTAGCTTGAAAGATTTTGAGCATTTCCTTGCTAACATGTTAAATAAATGCACTTTAGCGGTGAATATTCTTTGGCATTGTCCTGAGTGGGATAGGAATGAAAACTGACCTTTACCAGTCCTGTGGCCACTGCTGACTTTTCCAAATTTGCTGGCATATTTGGTGCAGCAATTTAACAACATCATCTTTTAGGATTTGAAATAGCTCAGCTAGGATTCCATCACCTCCACTAGCTTTATTTGTAGTAATGCTTCCTAAGGCTCACTTAAATTTGCACTCCAGGTTGCCTGGATCTAGGTGAGTGAGTGACCACACCATTGTGATTATCTGGGTCACTAAGGCCTTTTTTTTTTTTTTTGTATTGTTCTTCTGTGTATTCTTGTCACCTTTTTTAATCTCTTCCATTTTAATGGTCAAACTTGGAAAATTTCTTTGAGAAATGTTTTAATTTTCTTATAATTTGAACATTATTGTTGAGCATTGTTTTTCAGGAGAGACATTTCTTTTAAGTGATGTTACTTGATGGACATGGGTTTGGGTAGACTCCAGGAGTTGGTGATGGACAGGGAGGCCTGGCATGCTGTGGTTCGTGGGGTTGCAAAGAGTCGGACATGACTGAGCGACTGAACTGAACTGAACTCCATGAAATATCAACCATGCAGGAATTCCCAAAGATATCTGAGTAAATTGTATCAGAAAACACTTGATGTGTACAAATGGGTAATATGAATAGTAGAAATACTGTTCATTTTTGATAAATTACAGCAGACCTGGATTGGATTTTACCTTTAGGACAAAATAAAGAAGTTGTAATATGATGCTTCTTTGTTTTGTTATTCAGTCACTCAGCTATGTCAGAATCTCTGCGACCCCAAGGACTGCATGCAGTACACCAGGCTTCCCAGACCTTCACCATCTCCCAGAGCTTGCACAAACTCATCCATTAATTCAGTGATGCCATCCAGCCATAGCATCTTCTGTCATCTCGTCTCCTGCCTTCAATCTTGCCCAGCATCAGAGTCTTTTCTAATGAATTGACTCTTTGCATTAGTTGGCCAGAGTCTTGGAGCTTCAGCTTCAGCATCCGTCCTTTTAATGAATATTCAAGACTGATTTCCTTTAGAATTGATAGGCTTGATCTCCTTGCAGTCCAAGGCACTCTCAAGAGTTTTCTTCAACACAACAGTTCAAAAACATCAATTCTTCAGCATTCAGCCTTCTTTATGGTCCAAGTCTCACATCCATACATGACTTCCAGAAAAACCATAGCTTTGACTAGATGGATCAATGTCAGCAAAGCAGTGTCTCTGCTTTTTAATACACTATCTAGGTTTGCCACAGCTTTTCTTCCAAGGAGCAGGCATCTTTTAATTTCACTGCTGCAGTCACCATCTGCAGTGATTTTAGAGCCCCCCAAAATAAAGTCTGACACTGTTTCCATTGTTTCCCCATCTATCTGCAATGAAGTGATGGGAGCAGATGCCATGATCTTAGATTTTTAAAGTGTTGAGTTTTAAGCCAACTTTTTCACTCTCCTCTTTCACTTTCAGCAAGAGGCTTTCTAGTTCTTCAAGTTTTCTGTGATTAGGGTGGTGTCATTTGTGTATCTGAGGTTACTGATATTTCTCCTGGCAATCTTGAGTCCAGCTTGTGCCTAGCATTTTGCATGATGTATTCTTTATAGAAATTAAATAAGCAGAGGGACAATATACAGCCTTGACATTCTCCTTTCCCAGTTGGAAACAGTCTGTTGTCCTATGTCTGGTTCTAACTGTTGCTTCCTGACCCGCATACAGTTTTCACAAGAGGCAGGTAAGGCGGTCTGGTATTCCCATCACTTTAAGAATTTTCCACAGTTTATTGTGATCCACACAGTCAAAGGCTTTGGTGTAGTCAATAAAGCAGAAGTAGATGCTTTTCTGGAACTCTCTTTCTTGTTCTATGATCCATCAGATGTTGGCAATTTGATCTCTGCTTTCTCTGTCTTTTCTAAATCCAGATTGAACATTTGGAAGTTCATGATTCCTGTACAGTTGAAGCCTGACTTTTTGAATTTTGAATATTACTTTGCTAGCATGTAAGATGAGTGCAATTGTGTGGTAGTTTGACCATTCTTTGACATTGCCTTTCTTTGGGATTGGAATGAAAACTGACCGTTTCCAGTCCTGTGGCCACTGCTGAGTTTTCCAAATTTGCTGGCATATTGAGTGCAGCACTTTCAAGGTGAAAGGTTGTTATTGAATCAT
Source organism: Oryx dammah (assembly GCF_014754425.2). NCBI lineage: Eukaryota > Metazoa > Chordata > Mammalia > Artiodactyla > Bovidae > Oryx > Oryx dammah. The sequence goes on from NW_024070196.1 coordinate 1,606,146, forward strand.
GACACCAGGATTCTTGGCTTCTGGAGGAGAAGAATTCAGTCTGGGGCCAGAGACCAGGCTTGATCACTCAGAGCTTTTATGTAATAAAGTTTTATTAAAGTTTAAAGGAGATAGAGAAAGCTTCTGACATAGGCATCAGAAGTGGGCAGAAAGAGTACCCCCCTGCTAGTCTTCAGCTGGATGTTATATAGTCACTAGCAGTCTGTTAGTGAAGGAAAGGAATGTTTTAAAACTCAGAATGGCACCAGGCCCCTCACCCATAAGATGTATTTTGGGATAATCTTGGCACCAAATGGTTCATCTCAGACCATAAAATGATTAACTTGAATCTTGAAGAAGGGCAGATCACCATACAAACAGTTTCATTTACATAGATTAGAGGAACAATATCTGAGTATAACATACTGGTCTGTCAAGTGGGGTCTGAGCCAAAAGGCAGAACCAACTTGAAGACAGAGTTTGAAGACAGAGTTTGGGGTAAATGCATAGTACATTAACATAGCTTAAGACAAACATTTCCATAACAAAAAGGCATTGGTTATCTCTAGGTTTGAGAAGAGTTAACTTCAGGTGAAACTAGGTGTCATGGCGACACAGAATTTTAAAAGAAACCTCCTTTTAAATTTGTATAGAAAAGGAAAAAATATCGCTAGTTTGTTTCCTCCTGCCGCTTAAGAGAGAGTAAATGTCTGACACTTGCAGGCTATTTCCTCGTTTGGAGACCCCTGGCCTGTTGCCCTCTCAAAGGCATCATCTTCTAGGATTTGATAGCTCGACTGGAATTCCATCACCTCCACTAGCTTTGTTCATAATAATGCTTCCTAAGGCCCAGTTGACTTCAGACACCAGAATGTCTGGCTCTAGGTGAGTAATCCGCCATCTTCGTTATCTGTGTCATTATGATCATTTCTGTATAGCTCTTCTGTGTAGTCCGGCCACCTCTTCTTATCTTCTGCTTCTGTTGGTCCATACCATTTCTGTCCTTTATTGTGCCCAGCTTTGCATGAAATGTTCCCTTGGTATCTCTAATTTTCTTGAAGAGATCTCTAGTCTTTCCCATTCTATTGTTTTCCTCTATTTCTTTGCATTGATCACTGAGGAAGACTTTTTTATCTCTCCTTACTATTTTTTTGAACTCCGCATTCAAATGGGTATATCTTTCCTTTTCTCCATTGCCTTTAGCTTCTCTTCTTTCCTCAGGTATTTGTAAGACTTCCTCAGACAATCATTTTGCCTTTTTGCATTTGTTTTTCTTGGGGATGGTCTTGATCACTGCCTCCTGTATGAGGTAACAAACCTCTGTCCATAGTTCTTCAGGCACTCTGTCAGATCTAATCCCTAGAATCTGTTTCTCACTTCCATTGTATAATCGTAAGGGATTTGATTTAGGTCATACCTGAATGGTCTAGTGGTTTTCCCTTCTTTCTTCAGTTTAAGTCTGAATTTTGCAGTAAGGATTTCATGATCTAAACCATAGTCATCTCCTGGTCTTGTTTTGGCTGACTGTATGGAGCTTCTCCATCATCGGCTGCGAAGAATATAATCAATTTGGTTTTGATATTGACCATCTGGTGATGTCCATGTGTAGAATCTTTTCTTGTGTTGTTGAAAGAGGATGTTTGCTATAACCAGTGTGTTTTCTTGGCAAAATTCTGTTAGCCTTTGCCCTTCCTCATTTTGTATTCCAAGGCCCGATTTGCCTGTTACTCCAGGTATCTCTTGACTTCCTACTTTTGCATTCCAGTCCCCTATAATGTAAAGGACATCTTTTTTGGTTTTAGTTCTAGAAGGTCTTGTAGGTATTCATAGAACTGTTCAACTTCAGGTTCTTCAGCATTATTGGTTGGGTCATAAACTTGGATTACTCTGATATTGAATGGTTTGCCCTGGGAACAAACAGAGATCATTCTGTCATTTTGAGATTGCACCCAAGTACTGCATTTTGGACTCTTTTGTTTACTATGAGGGCTACTCAATTTCTTCTAAGGGATTCTTGCCCACAATAGTAGATATAATGGTCATCTGAATTAAGTTAGCGCAGTCCAATCCATTTTAGTTTACTATTTCCTAAATCACTGATGTTCTGTCTTGACATCTCCTGTTTGACCTCTTCAAATTTATCTTGGTTCATGGACCTAATGTTACAAGTTCCTATGCCATATTTTTGTTTAGAGCATTGGACTTTACTTCCATTACCAGTCACATCCGCCACTGCACATTGATTTTGCTTTGGCTCCATCTCTTCATTCTTTCTGGAGTTATTTCTGCTCTCTTCTCCAGTAGAATATTGGGCACCTACCGACCTGGAGAGTTCATCTTTCTGTGTCATATGCTTTTGCCTTTTCATACTGTTCATGGGGTTCTCCAGGCAAGAATACTGAAGTGGTTTTCCGTTGCCTTCTCTAATGGACCATGTTTTTTCAGAACTCTCTACATACATGTCCCGTCCGTCTTGGGTGGCCCTGCATGGCATGGCTCATAGTTTCATTTTGTTAGACAAGGCTCTGGTTCATGTGATCAGTTTGACTAGTTTTCTGTGATTGTGGTTTTTCATTCTGTCTACCCTCTGATAGATAAGTGTCTACTCACCCTTCAAACTGAGTGAGCAACACTTGCAGGCAAGCAGGCAGGCAGCGGCAGGCATGAATGCACCCAGCTAGACACTACGTGGGTACCCCCTCATTATATAGAAGAAACATCAAAGTTCTATGGTAAGTGATTCATGTTGATGTATGGCAAAACCAATACAATATTGTAAAGTAATTAACCTCCAATTAAAATAAATAAATTTATATTTAAAAAAAAACAATGAAACAAAGCAAAAAAAAAAGATTCAAATTGTTTTCTAGTTTTCTGTCTGAATGCTTGCATCTAAGTCTGATAAACACATTTGAGCTGATATAAAAAATTAATGTTATATGTATTGCTACTTTCCTTCATTAAATCTGATCTATAACATATTAAAATAGTGAGAACTGGAAAGGCCATGACGCCTAAAGCAAAAAGCCCCAGGTGTAACTTAAGTTTCTCATAATCAGTTTAATAGAATCATTAAGTTCTGTGAGCATCAGATCTGATTCCCTGCCCTACCTACCCTCCTAGCTTATTGTGAGGACCAAATGAGATGAAATATGTAAAAGTATGTTAATTGTAGCAACTGTAGAAAATCTGTTACTCTTTCGGCAAGATTTAGAGCAAGATATTTTAAATAATCTTGGTATTTTACCTAGCAACTTTAAAGAAGGTTGTCTTCCTTATACAACTTTTACTAAAAAGACAGTAGAAGAGACTTCCCTGGTGGTCTAATGGTTAAGACTCTGCATTGCCAGTTCAGGAGATGCAAGTTCCCTCTCTGGTTTGGGAACTGAGATCTCCTATGCCATGTGATATGCCTAAGAAATAAAACTATGAACAAAGTACTAAATCACACAGTAATTAATATATAGTGGGCTGAAATACATAGAATAACAACATCAAAATATTTACAAAAAGCAGCTTTAGCTGCCACAGCATATCCTAGAATCAGACTGTCTTTGTCAACCCTCCATTCTCTCTCTCCCCTGTTTTAACTGCTCCACTTCCATCTCTTTCTTTCTCCACTGTTTTCTCTCCTAATTTCCAAGGTTGGTACTTTCCTTCTTGTCTCTTGATCTTAAGTTTTATACTCTGCGGACCCTCTTTGTCAGTATTACGTCATGTGGACATCCTGGTAGGTTTTGTAGAAAGCATTTGGGCACCTTTCCTTTGGTGTTCTGTTGATGACAGAGGACGAGATGGTTGGATGGCATCACTGACTCAATGGACACGAGTTTGAGCACTCTGGGAGATCAGAAGGACAGGGAAGCCTGGCGTGCTGCCACCCATGGTGTCGCAAAGAGTTGGACACGACTGAGTGACTGAACAACAGCAACAACAAATAATACAAGATGGAGTTCTCAGCTCTGAACCGAGAAAAGAGAGCAGTCTTTGGTCCCTGTGAGTAACAAAACCAGTCAGCCTTGCATCAACTGAGACAGTTCTGTGGTTTGAAATTCTTTATTTGTATCTGTCACTACCTTTTACAACTGAAGAAAAATTTATTGAATCACACCAGGTTTAGAATAAAAACTCAGAGAAGCACAGAACCAGAAAGGTAATGCATAAAAAATAAAGTAAGCTGAATTTGGGGAAAATGAAAGAGAAACCTGAATTGTATAAACAGGATAGCAGTCAAAGTTGAATTTTTCAGTTTATGATGAGTTCTGAAGACTCTTGGATTAGAGAAAGACAGAGAGAGCTTATCAATTACACCAGGGTTGCTGTGGTTTGTCAGGGCTCATTTCAGGAAAGCTGACTGGAGATCTAAAAGCTGGGGACAGTGCACACCAAGAACACTGAAAGGGAGAAAAAAGCTGTATTGCTCTTCATCCTGTTCATAGCGCTAATGGTCTTGCTGTTCACACTGTCCTCTTGGCTGAAACAGCGGAGGCAAGGCACAAGCTAAGAGGCCTGAAGAAGACACGGAGAGCCATAGGAACTGCAGGCAGATCTATTTTCTTCTGGCTGGCACAGCAGCTGTAGCAGCAGACATAATACAGTATAAATGCACATAACCGCTCTCCTGGCTGACATAGAGGTCATAGCAGTATTCGTGCTGTATTCTCTCCTCGCATGACCAATCCCACGGACACAGCCATGATGCAGGAGCTCATATACAGGTGTACCTCACACAACCCATGACCAAGTGAGTACCTCACAATGCGCATGTGCGCTGCTATAAAGACCTCAGCTCTTATATAGTCATTATTTGCAAAATGTGGGGCAAGAGAGCCTGAACATGCCATCTTGGCCAATTTGCTCTCTCCTCACACTCCACCCCTTCAGGGTCTCTCACCTCACATTTTATGCTCAATCCATCTTCTGAGATATTCCCCTTGGCAAGTAACACTGACCCTTGGATTTACATCTTGCAACAGCAGTAGCTACAACAGCAAACTGTTCCAAACAGTTCCATTCCCAATACACAGCAAAACCCAGCGCCAGGTATGTGGAACTCATGCTGCGGTCCTTGCCCTCACAGGGCTAGAAGAGCCACCCACTGCATGTGGCGTGCCTTTGGCTTCCATGGCCAAGTCTAGTCCACCATCTGTCCTTGAGAGAGTGCCTCCACAGGGGCAACTCCTGCGAAATTTTTATTAAGGACCCTCAAAACCCCTCACAATCTCTGGGCCCACCCCTTCAGGAAGGAGATTTGGTGGCATTCACAGTTCATCGACATGTTTACACTTTTCTAAATCTGAGGACACAGCCTTCCACAGGTGCCGGGTCCACCCCTGTGTCCCAAAGTCACAAAAGCCAAGCTGCCAAGGGTTCTCCTTGCGTTTGCCCAAACTGCTTACCCAAGTTGACCAATTCCGCCTGAGTATATGGTCAATACGTTGTGATCTCACATTGGGGGCCCCTTGAGGATGTCTCCCCCTGGGCCACAAACTGTTGATGCTTCACTTTCTGCTGCGCAGTGGACCTCACTGCCAAGCAGGAACCCACAGTCTCATAACGTTCATCATCTCCGTCACTCACTGCCTTGTTGTCAGAGATGCTGGCTTCGTCAGGGTCCCAGGGCTCTTGCTCTAATGCCAATATACATGGTTCTAGTTCTTCCAAGTGTCTCTGCCCACTGAACACTGTGCTGCGTCACGGAGAGCACTATCCATATTCTCCTTCAAGGCAGTCAGGGTAATCCACCCCACGGTGCCGGGGGCAGTCCGTGCCTCCTCGTTTGGCACATGGTAACTCATGGTCTGTAATGCCCTTTCATGCTATCCAGTGACCCATCCACTACCTCCCAGTTTCCCATCAGAGCCCACACTGAGAGGATCGTGGCCACGTGGTACCACATGCTATATGTTGGCCACTGGCTTCTTCCATCCAGTAGAGCCTCAGGCTCCTCCACCCACTGGGTATCCTGCTGACCACACCAGTTGGATCACTCTTCATCCTGTTCACAGCACCAGTTGTCACAGCACCAGTTGTCTGGCTGTTCACACTGTCTGCACTGTTCACTGAATCCAGGGTAGGCAAGGAGCAAGCTAAGAGGCTGGAAACAGAGGAGAGGAGCTGAAGGAACTGCAGACACATTTATTCTCTTCTGGCTGGCACAGCAGCTGTAACAGCAGACGTAAACATAACACAACGTGACTGCACACAAGCTCTGTCCTGGGGGAGCAGCAGCCATAACAGTATTCTCTCCTGGCTGACTCTGCAGCCAAAGCAGTATTCATGCTATGTTCCCTCCTCTCATGGCAGACCCAATGGGTATAGCCGTGACACAGCAGTAATGCCACCGCCTTCTTAGGTGGAACTCTTATATACGTGTACCTCACACAGTCCTTGACCAAGTGAGTAACTTGTGACATGCATGCGCAGTGCTATAAACAGTCTCAGCTGTTACATTGTTTCCAATTACAAAACATGGGGCAAGAGAGCCTGAACACACCATTTTGGCCAGTTTGCTCTCTCCCCACAAAAGCCAAAAATGAGTGGGTAGCAGGAGGTAAGGCACTCATTTATCTTGGCATTTATAGTTTAAACATCATAAATTTAAGAAGAGTATCTGTTTTAAAACTATTTAAACTTATTAGCATCAAATATTCTTGTGATTCTTTGTTATTGGCTGTTTCTGAAGCCTGCAACTGAAAGAACAGTTTAAAAAGCTCAATATTTCCATGAACATTGTTTCGGAGAAGGCAATGGCACCCCACTCCAGTACTCTTGCCTGGAAAATCCTTACCATTCTGTAATTACCTTGAAGCAGAAAATTGGATTGCTTTTTCTCCCTTGTTCTCTTTTCTTCATTTCTTATAGTTATCCTTTTCCTTCCCTGTCTTGATCTTCCTCTTTTTCCATTGTTTCTGCTTCAGTTCTCCCACCCCAAGATTTTAGAATAATTTATTTTTTTAAAAGATTTATTTATTTATTCTTATTTTTTGGCTGTTCTGGGTCTTTGTTGCTGCACACAGGCTTTCTTTAGTTGTGGTGAGTGGGATCTGCTCTCTGGTTGCACGGGCTTCTTATTGTGATGCTCCTCTTGTTGTGAAGTACAGGCTCTAGGGTGTGCAGGCTTCTGTAGTTGCAGGATGTGGGCTCAGTAATTGTAGCCTGAGGGCTCTAGAGTGCTGGCTCAGTAGTTGTGGTGCATAGACTAGTTGCTCTGTGGCATGTGGTATCTTCCTGGACTGAGGGTTGAACTCATGTCTCTTGCATTGCGTTTCATTGCAAGGGGAATTCTTAACCACCAGACTACCAAGGAAGTGCCTAGAATGATTTTTTTAGATTTGTAAGTGATCATTGGACAATGGGCCATCTCACAAGTATTTTTCTCAAACCAATCAACCATGGTGGTGGTAGCTTAGTTGCTAAGTCGTGTCCAACTCTTGCAACCCCGTGGACTGTAGCTCACCAGGCTTCTCTGCCCATGGAATTTCCCAGGCAAGAATACAGGAGTGCATTGCCATTTCTTTTTCAGAGAATCTTCCTGACCCAGGGATGAAACTTGCATCTCCTGCCTTGCACGGAGATTCTTTACTGCTGAAGTCATCAGGGGCACTATAAACTCAAAGGAGATTACTGTGCCACAGCGAATTTTTCAATGTTTCCTGCTGCATAAATAAATTAATGTTGACAAAGACAAAACAGTTTAGGAAGCAGAGCATTACTTCACTAATCTGGGCTATTTGTTAGTACTGTCTTACGATTTTCAGAATTTATACCTGTGTAAAAACTGGAAATTTTGGAATGTGATCTTTAGACAGAAGCTGCTCTTCTCTAAGGGTAGCCAGCACAGGATTTGACGACTGACTTCTGGTCAACTGACATTCCATTGACATTCCTTCTTTTGCCTGATTTTCTTTGTTTGAAAGATTCTCTAGCTACTGTAGTGTACCTCTCTTTCTCAGGTAGGAATATCATCAGCTAACTTGTCTTTGAATAAATTACAAAGAAGAGTATCTCCTGAGCAGAATAATTACACAAAGAGACCTTTCCTTTCAAGTGTGACTATCCATGGTGCCATGACAGCGTCAGGAACTGGAAGCCAGACCCCGAAAACCCCCAGCCAGATCGCTGAACTGGCCGACTCTGTTATTTCACTAACTTTGCAATATTGGAACAATTAAGCAGCTGCAGTTTTGGACTCTTATTAAATCATGTAAGGCTTTATTGCATTAGATGAATGGAGAATACTAGGTTCATGCTATTCTTTTTAAAATAAATTCCAGATTCTTTATAAAAATAAAAAGCCATAGCTCTGACCATTGACTATTCATGTTTATATTACAGTTTTGAAATGTAAATTTGATGTTATATTACTTTTTTAGAATGGTGGCTCAGATGATAAAGAATATACCTGCAATCCGGGAGACCTGGGTTCTATCTCTGGGTTGGCAAGATCCCTTGAAAAAGGGAATGGGTACCCACTCCTGTATTTTTGCATGGAGAATCCCATGGACAGAGGAGCTGCTAACTATTGTACCATGCATAGGACAGCCCCCAACAAAGGAAT